>NW_024884833.1:7242925-7401426 GCF_019232065.1 Centrocercus urophasianus | reverse complement strand
TCGTGGCGGCGCAGTGCCTGGTGTCTATCTCCAACCGCTCGGCCGGACCCCCCACCCCCGAGACGGCGGCGCGGCTGAAGGTGCCGGGGGAGGCGGAGACGGGCCGAGAGATGCGCGACCCGCGGGACGCCTGGAAGGACTACTGCGCCCTGCTGGCCATCGCCAAGAGCCTGCTGGAGCTGAACAAGTACCGCCCGCTGCCCGCGCCCTCGGTCTGCAGCGACAGCCTCGAGAGCCCCGACGAAGACGCGGGCTCCGACAGCGACGCGGCAGCTACCTCGCCGTGCTCCGGCCCCGCGCCCGCGCCGCCCTCCCGCCTGCGCGGCACCGCCGCCGCCGCCGCCCCCAAGGCGAAGCTGGCGGCCGAGAAGCGGCACAAGTGCCCATACAGCGGCTGCGGCAAGGTGTACGGCAAGTCCTCGCACCTGAAGGCGCACTACCGGGTGCACACAGGTCAGCGCCGCCGGGCGGGAGCCGCGTGTCCTCGGGTGAACCCGGCCAGCGCCGCGCCGCCCCGCGCCCCTCCTCCCGCTGCCCGCGCGCGCCCCCCCGCGCGCTGCCTTTCTCCACTCTTCTCCCTTCGCTCCTTTCACCGTTTTTCCACCACTCCCGTCCCCCCTTTTTCGCCCCCTCCCCGGGCAGCGCCGCGGACCGGGACCGGGAACACGGATTGCGGGGTGGGGGAGGCGCGGCCGCTCCGGGCGGGGCTGCGGGGTTGCCTGCGGCAGCCGTGCAGTGGGTTGGGGAGTGCGGGGAGGCAGCTGAGTGGGGAGGGTCCGCCCGGCACACGGCGCTGTCCTGGGGCGGGCGAGCGGGTGCGGCGCTTCCCGGGGCCGTGAGGGAGGAGGGCGTGGCGGAGCGGGACCCGGCGCGGGGAAGGAGCTGCTGTGGCGCTGCCTCCGGATCACGGTTGCGGGGATTTCTCTGCTTTTTTCCCCTTTTTTTTTTTTTTTTTTTCTTTTTTTTTTCCCCCCTTTAATCCTTCAGTGCGAGCGGCCGAGCTCGGAATGACGTGTGTGAGCCGCTGTTGGGGTCACGGTGCAGAGCACCTGCCTAAAAACTGCCCCGAAATCAGGGGTTGAGCGCTGGATCGGGGAGGAGCGGCTCACAGTGGCAAACGCTGCCCGCGCGTATTTCATGCGGTTCGCATATGCATAATAGACTGGCGCTTCTCTCTGCGCTGTGTCTGTTGGCAGCGACGGTAAGTGGCTAAGTACAACGCCCCGCTCCCGGCAGATCGCACCGCGGGCACTGCCCGAGTCCTGAGCGCCGGCACAGAGCTGCCCCAGCGGGGGGCGGTGCCGCCCCCTGCCCGACCCGCGGTCATCGGCATGGAGAGCCGAGCGCTCTGGCGCTCGGGGAACCGGAATGTAACCGAGCCCTGCTGCGGGAGCTTGGCTCACAGCGGCAGAGAAAAGGGATTGGCACCGTTTCTGTGTAGTGCCCAATGCCCGGATACCCGCCCCGGTCTGGGAACCAACGCAGGCACGCACGGGGCGGCGTGCAGGGGATGACGTGCAGAGGGATGCGCGGTGCAGCCCCGCGGTGCTGCAGCGGGCGCGGTGCACGCAGCCCGTGCGGCGCGGACGAGAGGCAGCGCCCCGGGGCGGGGGGTTCGGTTCGGCCCCCGACTGCTGCGTGGGCAGCGCGCTGCAGGCTCCAGAGCACCGAGGTCCGGCGCCTCCCAGCGCGGACAGGTAATTGCTGTGGGTGGAAGCACGAGCGATGCCGCTGGTGCCAATTGTTTTTAATAGATGGCAGAACAATTCCTTAGCAACAGTGGGATTCGATTGGACCTCCAGAGTTATTCATAGCAGCGTACTGCAGAGCATTAGTACTCCCTTCTCAGTACCATTTTCTTCCCCCCCCCCCTTTTTTTTTTTTTTTTAATTATTATTAAATATTTTCTGTGCTGTTTCTGAGCCTCTTGAATCACTCCCATTCACCTTCCATCAGGCCACCAAATTAAATCACTAGATTGCTCTCTTGTTGCTTCATTGCCTTTACTTGAAGCAGTTATACAGCTGTGGGTAGAAGGTTCTTACAACTCCTGGTCTTACAAAATAATTCTGTTTACCTGTGAGCTTCTAGTAACAGCATCTGCCCTTATGTTGAACGGACACTCACTGGAGTGTAGAGTTGGGATCTAAAGCTCATGGGACCATCTCTTTGGTAAGCTGATGGGGAGTGCGAAACAAAGTGTCAGTGAAGGCAGAAGATCAGAAGACAAGAGACTTGATGTTCCAAAGTTAGAATTCTGTATCTTATGAATACTGTTTTAATATTCCTTGTTCAGAGGTACCCCTTATTTCAGAAACCAAAAATACTTGTACCCATTTCCTTGGAGTTCAGCCCTATCAGCCTACGGTCCAGAGGACCGAGGTTGGCTGTTTATCAGAACCCATCGGCAGCACTGGCCTTAGGAGTGCCATCTGCTAATAGCACTATACACCCTCTGCCTGCAGCACACTGTGCTTGGTAGGACGTGGTGGGGTAAGGAGAGGAGGGAGCCAGGCAGCCTGAGCCCAGCCCTGACCTGCAGGGACAGTCCTTTTGTTTCTCACCAGGTCACTTGGTACTTCTGGCATGTGATCAGACACTCCTTCACTCATTCATGCATGCAAACCTGCATGTGTGCAAAAGCCCGTGAACGTGAGGGCAAGCCTGCAGCTGAAGCTAAGCCATTGCCTTGCCTCTATCATCACTGCAAGTAGCTTGAAGTTGGTTGTTTGGGTTCTGAGGGCATGAGCTCGGGTAGGAACTCTGTGCAGGCTACTCTTGGTAGCAGCAGCCCCAAGAGGCATGGGTGGCACTTTGTGTAGGAGAGCCGAGGTGGCATTGTCCCTGCAGCTCACAGCAAGAAGCTGCGTCAGGAAGGCAGGTGGAGGAGCAGGCCTACAAAGTGACCTTATCTCAGTCTCTTAGGCATCCCCTCCCTCCTGGGACAATACTAGTTTGCACAGGATGTGCAAACGCAGCTAGAGTTTGGCTGTGGCGGGGGGGATTGCAGGAGCATTGTCTCTACAAGATACTCTCTAGTATGGAGGTGACATGGCCAAGCCCTGCAGGATGCTCCCGGGGGGCCTTCCGAGCAGAGGAGAGATGTGAACAAGACCAGAGGTCAGGAGGCAATGAACAACTGCCAAGCAAGAAAATGAGCAATAGCAAATTCACAGAGGGTTACCGTGAAAATGTAGAGACTCTTAAATAGGTTGGTTTGGAGGTTTGCTTGTGGCTGGTAATGTGTAGAGTTATTGTGAGCCTCAGAAATGAGGGGAGGGTGGGGTTGTCAGAGCAGGATGTGCAGGATTTCCAAGGGAAGCAGGAAAGGCACGTGGGTGCACACACCGTGTGGTCAGAAGCACTGGGCAGGGAGCAAACAGCAAGGCAGTGAAAGGAGAGAAACTGCCTGGAGAAACTTAAATTAGGAGTATTTATTTGTTATGACAGTGTGAATCCAAGCTAGTCGAAGAGCATATGGCTACTGAGGGCAGGCCCTCATGGTTAGGAAGGTGGGACAGAGGGGATACCGTGAAACTGGTCCCTGAGATACCTCTTGCAAGACGGATCAGAGTTGACTTGTCTGCGGAAGTATATCCCAATTGATGGGGAGTTCACATTTAGATCAGATGCCCATGATGAAGAGCTTAGAAACTCCAAAATTGTGTTTATGTGAAAAGTCCACCCTCAACTGCCTTTTCATCCAGCCCTGTAATTGTTGAGACCACATCCAAGCCACATGAAGAGCTTTGTAGCAAGGCAGCTGATGGATCCTTGAGTTGTCCTTGCCCTGCATCTAAGAGATGTTCAGCAGTTGGCTGTGGGCAGAGGCCATGGTTGGCATTGGGTGAAGGGAAGCTGAGGAGCATATCTGGTGGAAAGGGAGAAGAACACTGCAGCTGCTCAGTGCTGCAGTCTAGATATCATGTTGCCTTTCCAGCCCCCTATCAGTTTGGTTCTGACTGTGCTGCTTGTCATTTGTGTTCTAGATTACCACTAGCTTGACAGACTGTACAGATGCTGATGTATTGACAATCCTCTGCTTGCCCAGAGCATTTTTAGGTATATCGTGGGAGCATAATCTGAAATTTAGCATTTTAAGTCCTTCTTATCCAGCTCATGCAATGTCAAATTGCCAGTTCCTTTAGAAAAAGATGAGCAAGAAATTGAGCTATTAGGACATTTTTGACAAAATCAGACCTCCATGTGAAGCTCCTTTTCTCAAGAGTTAACAAAAATGTGTAAATTGCTAGAGTTCTGCTAGGCACGTTTCCAGGGCTCAGAGAAATATGACTGTACTGACTGGAAGAGCTGCCAGCTGAGTAAGGTAGGCACAAATTCTCAAGTGCTGTGTTTCCTGATTTTCACTTGTTTGGTTTTCTTTTGTGTTGTTTTTTGTTTTGTTTTTCTTTTCCTCTTTTAAAAATACAAACGTTAAGCAACTGCATGTGTCACAGTGCAGTAGCACTCCAGAAATTTTTTTTATTTAAAAAAAAACAAACATGTTTAATGGAGTGCATGTGTAGGATAGAAGCAGTGAGCAGGCATCACCCACTCCTGTTTCCAGATGGCAATACTGAAAATTCAGCTCTGTTGAGTTCCTGCACTCTGTTCTACGACACTGATGACAGTGGGTAGGTGTCAGCTGCTTCTGTCAGCTGTGTGGATCCACCTGGGAGTGACCACTCCCCACCACGGTCTGCCATTCTGTTCTGCACTGTGCTGCCCTTCCTTGCCTCACTGATCTCCGAGGCCTGTGGCTGGAGGAGGTGAGTTAAGACAAACAGGCCAGACGGACAGCAAAGCAGTATGCTTCCAGTAACTTTTGTTTGTGGTGGTGTGGTACTTCATCCATGTCAGGTAAGGGGGAATTGCCTGGGAACACTATCTTGCCATAATTTGAAGGGTCTGTTGAAATACTGGCTATTAAATTCACACTAGATTGCTGAAAGTTATCTTCCTAAATGCATGTAAAAGTGACATCAGTCCATCCAGTAAGGGATGGGCAGAAGTCATTAAGCACAGTCTGTGTGCACTGCTGGCCTCCAGTACTGAGATCATCTGCACGTGAGCAGTCTGAAAAGACAGCAGCTATGAGAGGCAAGTGAGCTTGGCTTGTGTCCTCTTGCCTGGGATGGGCCAGTTTGGCTATGGAAACTCTGATCCAGTTCTGCAAACAGCTGCAGCACTGGTCTTTTCAGGGCCAGGTCCTCCATTGGAGGCCAAAGAAAGGCCAGAGGACACGGGGAGAGCTGGGGAGTCCCAGTAGGTCAGCAGTTTGGTGCCTGGACTCCTGTGTGCTGGGAGGTACTCCTCCAGGATACCTGGCCACAAAACTTCCCGACACAAAATGTCTGTGCTGAACTGTTCCTTTCTGCAGCTGGAGGGTAGGGAAGCATGCTGAGATACCTCACATGGTGTGTCATGAAACAGTTCTGGAAGCTGAAAAGCATGTTTCCAGGTCCCTGCTCTGCTGAAGTCTGAGGAGAATCCTCTCTGACTGGGAAAAATTTCTGCTCCTTACCTTGTGAGAGCTGTCCTCCCCTCTGGAAAGCATTTAATTATGAAGAGAGGACAGTTATGAAGAAGCTTAAGCCCAGAGTTTTTCGATCCTGTATAAATGCCCTGAGCATCAGTTCAGAAGTTGATTTCTCCCCATTGCTCAGTCAATATTTAAGTATTTCTGCAAAATGGAGGAAGTTCAAATGAAGATAAGATAGAAAAGGAAAAGAGGTAGAAGCTTATTGAAAGGACCCAAAAATCTACCGCCAAGGACACTCTGCTCACTTATGACTAGTGTAGATTTAAATCTCTGATGAGATTTTTCACCATCCAGAGTTTCCCACTGACTGATAGGTACAAGGATGTACAATTCCATATAGAAAGACTTTTGTAAGACAGGGAGGGAGGGGTGCTAGTAGAGAGTCTTAAGGATGCACCTTACATCTGGTGATGTATCAGATTACTGGTAGGACTAAGTCTTGCTGGGCTGCAGGGATGAGATGTGGCTCCCAGCAGCTCAGCAGCGGTGGCTCTTAGCAGATGGATTTGCATCTGCTCTTTTGAAAGAAACTCAAGCACCTCACTTATAAGTAGCTATTGAATGGTGGTTTTAAGGATGTTAGAGTAGTGTAAATACGTGCTGAAAGCAGCATTTTAAAATCTTGATCTTCCTGTGATATTCAGTCCTGAGTGCTGGTGAAATAAACCCCTTTGTGCAACCCCTCTGCCCTATGCCTATCCTGTAAGCAGTGTATGATCTTCATGCAAGATGGGCTGGCCATGGTTTAAGTATTCCAAAAACCCTTGTTCTCTGCAAGCAATACCTAGTGTCCTCACTGCTCTGTTGTTTCTCATCAGCTTCTCTACTCTGTGGCTGCCATGTGTTTTAATGCTCCAATTTTTTGGAACATCTCAGAACAGGAAAAAGGCAGCCTGAAAAGCCTTCAGTCTGTAGGCCCAGAAATGGGCTTTCAGATATTTGTAAGTTCCATCTTCATCATAGCATCTTGCAAGTGGACGTTCTGTCAGAATCCAGTGTCACACGACAAATTATTCATTCATATGTGTAGGACAGGCAGCTACAATGAATGAGAAAAGTAAGAGGCCTAAGATATAGCAGTCTTCTGGCAAGGAAGAAAGACTGCCCTTACCCTAGATTTTTTTCTTGTAGTGAACATGTTCTACTTAGTTGTCTACAGAGCCTGTGATTCTTCAGGAGACGCTGAGACACTCAGGAGTGGCAGCTGAGTGGGTTCGCAGGAAAGTATGGGAAAAACAGAAAAGGTTATAATTGTTGTATCTAAGCCAAGGAACTATTGTTCAGGAGCAGGTCTTCTCCGGGTACCGTGATTTTCTGGGAAAGTTTGAGCTCCACAGCCTCAAAGATTCTGGAGGATCTTATAAGATGCAGGCAGGAATTACATTTTCTTATTTGAACCATCCACAGTTGATTATGCACATTGAAGCTATGGACATGCTTTTTTTCCCCTATTTTTCTTCTGCCTTCCCACAGACCTGTTATTAGTGGTATTAGACTTGTTTTCCTAAGGTAGTTTTCCCTTTCCTTGTGGCAAAAGATTTTACTCTTTGAGCTTTCCTTGTTTCTGTGCTTTCTCTTTTCCATCTTTCCTCTCATCATCTCATCTTTGATGGAATGGGTTAGAAATGCACAACCTGCTCTTGTGCAGTACACCTGGTTTTTCAGGTGGTGCTATGAGCAGAGATGGATGTTGCTGCAGCAGAAGATGGTGACTAGCTGTGCCATGTTCACAGCCAGAGACAAAGTGAGAGTCAAGCACGGGTGCTATGTTCCAGAAGTCAAACTTGGAGTGATTCTTCAGTTTTGATGCGTAATACTTCATTAGTTGCTGCTATGAATATCTGGCAGAATCGTTCTACTGTGTGCCTGGTGGTCTTTTCTTTAATATGCAGGTTTGTCAGGGATGTCCATTCATGCAGCTGTAGCTACAATCCATTTGACTTAGTATCGTTAGCCTTGATGGCAATCTATCCTGTGTTACCACAGATCCTGGTGTCCAACTTCACTTCCGTCAGCCAGAAAAATAGTACAAGACTAGCAAAGCAACCATCTTGGTTAGACTGTCTTCCACAACAACAGACATCTCTGAATGTCTTTTGTGAAGTCAATGCTCAAGCAATTTTTGTAATTCACTTAAAATTATTAGCTCATCACAGAAGCTCTATTTGTTCCAGTACCCGTGCATGCCCTGTTAAAGATAAATGTAGAAGTGTTAGTTTTATCTTCAGCTGTTCCAAACATGTTTTTTTTTTTCTTCTCCTGTATGGGAAAACTATACGCCTATCTGTTGCTTGTCTGAATAAAGTCATCTTTTCTAAAGCTCGCATGAGCTGCAGATCCGAACCTTGGTCATCCAAGTCTAACACAGCATTTCACAGTGAGAAGGCAGATGAGAAATCAGGATCTCAGAACTACCTGCACTATTAACGAGACTGCTAAAGCCCACTCTCTGTCTCTCTCTCTCTCTCTCTCTGTATATATACATATTTTCTCCCAGAAACCCTTGCTACACAAGAATACCACATGGGAAAATCAGGAAAATATCATGGTAGGGCGAAAAGCTACTTTCAGTCTAGTCAGAATAAAATCAAAACAAAATGATGTGTAGCTGCCTCAGGTTGTACAAAGCAACCAGGATTTAGAGTTTGAACTCTCAGGGAAAGAAGAAATAAGCTACTTGCAGTGGAGGGTGGGGAGGAGAAACAGGGATAGAAGGTCAGGTAAAACAAGAGGAGCAGAGCTTGAGAGGATCTACAGTGGTCTTTGAATCTATAGGAGATTCAAAGCAAGCCAGGGTTGCAGGAGCAGAGAAGGTCCCTGAAGAACCAACATTAGGTTGCATAGTTATGCCACTTTGTCTTAAACTGTGCCTCCTACTGCACCTCTGGTGGCAAACCAGATAAAGAATGGGAACTCTGTAGATTAACCCATTCCTGTTATCTGTAAACCAGTTTCTTTCAGCTCTTACTTCTGTGGTTACTTGTGTAACCTGGATATTTCTATTGAAGAGAATTATTTACACCTTTGTATATTTGGGCAGAGTCTATCACACATAGTTTTAAGGTAATGCAGCACACCATTGGCCCTCCCTTCATGATTGGCAGAAACCCGACATCAGGCATGTTTTAGAAATGTAAGTAGCATACTGCCACCAAAGGCAGCCGTGCATAACAACACCCTGTTTTAGTAGTTTGTTCTGTTCATGCCCTAGCCGTACTGCTCTCACAACCGGTGGGGAAAAATCATATGGAAAAAAGTACCTCAGGATTAGACATGAAACCAAAATGGATGCCTCTGGGTGGAGGCAGCTTGAGCAGCATTGCAGCTGTGCTGTGGCCTGCCCACCTTTGCAACGCCTCTGCTGCTCTAGGAATCAGCATGCCAAAACTCAGCCAGCAACTGCAGGGTTCGGCTCTGCAGAGCGCACAGCCATCACCTGTCATCAGGCATCTCTGCCTTGCCTTGAGAGCCTCTCAGTGCATGGTCCGCTGCTGTGCTGCTTCAGACAGTCGGTGAAGTGCTGTCGTTCTGGGTTCACGTAATTGGTGATGGCTCCGTAACTGAGGGGAGCAGCAGGTCTCCAGGCTCAGAGACAAACACTCAGTGCCCAGAGAAGTCTCCCTCCCCCTTGTCTCTCTGCTTGTGGAGTTCCAACACTTCCTTGTGTCGCGGATTATGCCTGGCCTACTTTTACACATGCGTTTCTGAAGCAGTTGTGACAGTCTCCTAGAGCTTGCACCGCCCAAGTGAGGAAACCCTTTCCTGCTGTTGCACTCTGGTGGGTGGCAGGAGATGGCCTGCACCGGGCCCCAGCTCCATGCTTCAGGAATCACCACAGTCTGTGTCTGTCAGTGCCCTGAGCCCAGGGCATGACTCCACCACACCAGGCCCCCATGGCCTTCCTGCCTCTGCTCCCAGCCCAAGGGTGGGTGCTTCTGCAGGGAAGATTTTCTTTCCTCCCTTCCCTAGGGGGTGATGTTTGTGCCTGGACATTGCAATGCTGTGAACTGGTATGAGGGATCCCAGGTCAGTGCTGCCTCTTCCCAGAGACTCATGGACCCCTTGCACCCACAGCAGGCAAAATGGCTTTGCAGGGCAGCGATGGTGGTCACACCAGTCCCATCACATTCCAGAAGGAACCAGAAAACAGGTTGTGTTTTTTCTTAACTTCTGCAAGCACCAAAAATTAAACACTGCTATAAGCAACCAGTTTGGATACTACCACACCTAGACAGTAGAAGCCTGGGCCCCGGAGACCATGGCCCACGGGCTAGGTGCTTGATCTCTATAGCAAATCAGGCACTTGTCAGGCTGAAGGGCTGTCCTGAGGCAGATGATGGGAATGCATCTTCCAGTAAGGACTGGGATGCTGAGTTGCCTCTGATGCCCTGGCCATATACGAGATGCCTCCATGCATGCAGGAAGAGTAGTACCACTGAAATGCACAGGATGCTGAGTGTGGGCAATGGGCAGAACATGGGCAGACAAGATCCGTGACCCTATTGTGCGGTGCCTGCTGGTGCCACACTGACTTGTAGCTGCAGCCAAGGCCTTGACACGTGTGGGTGAACACACAGCTTTAAGTTAATATCTTTTACACAGGCAGTGGTTGTTCAGGAGGGCTTCCAACCGTGTTGAAAGGAGCACAGCAGGGAGATGAGAGGTCTGTAAGAAAGCCCTGCAGGCCAGGGTGGCTTGGGGCTCCATCTCTTCCACTATGATGTACCAAACACTGATCAGCCAGGCTCAGAGCAGTCTGCGCAGCAGGTAGCACCATGTAAGTAGAATGCTGAACCATTGCAGCATCAGTATTATTTAAGAGACTTCCACCTAGAGCCCGTTTGTCTCCAGAATCTCAGCTTACCTGATCCATTGTCAAATGTCTCCTCACCATGGCATCCTTGGGATGCCAAGGGCCATTGCCCTGGCCCCTCACCACACTCCATTCTCCTCCCAGGACCTCAGCGTTTCACTCCTGGCTGTCCTCCTTCCTGCTGCATTATCCATGCTGGTCTTCAGTCTTTGTTCTCAGCTGATGTGGCTGGGGAATTCTCAAGGGCGCACGCTCTTGTAAAGGACTCTTTTTCTCGCAATCTACAAATGTAAAGGGAGTTCATGTTTTGTGCCGAACTGCACAGACCAAGAAATACTGGAGTTCTTCAAATTTCTTTCCAATTCTTCCAAGATGGAAAACTCCTGGGACAGTTTTTATATTTCATGGTTGACTATAAATAGCTGTCACATAGCTGTCATTTTTATTCCCTTCAAGAGATTCTTAAGAAAAGGAATTAAGGCATCAAACAGCTCTGGTACATGATGTATGTGACTGAAAGCTTTTGTGCAAGCCTAAACGTTTTTTATTTCCTTTTGTGTCACGGAATAGTCAGCTTTGCAAAGACATTTGTGCAAGGTCCAGGCAGCCTGCAGGGCTGAACCGCAGGAATCGGGAGTGTCTGGAAGGTGACAGTAGGTATTGTTCACTCCTCTCAACCTTGCTTTTAAAACAAAGGTGCAGTATGTTCTAGGTTAAGGTGTTTGGTTTGGTTCTTTGCCACTGCTGCAAACATTCATACCAGTAGAGCTGTGATAACAAAATAGTCCTGCCTGCAGATTGAACATTTAAAAGACAGAGGGGAGAACATTGCCTGCTGGAACATCTCAAACTTCTGGGGGAAGGGAGGTGAGGGGGCAGAAGCCTTCCACTGGCAGGCATCATGGTTTCTGCTCTGCAGATTTTCAGCCCTGAGGCTGCAGTGCTCTTCCAGTTCCCTCCCTGCTCAGTCCTTCCTAAGCAGGAATTGCAGGTGAAGGATTTTCTTTGGCTGCTTTTCTAATAGTTACAGATGGTTCTGTTCAGCAGAATGGAAGTACCAGAGGAGCAATACCAGCATTCCCCTCTCAAACCGTTGTAGTGCACTCGACATAAGGAACACAGAGGCGTAGGCAGGTCTCATCTGTTGTTATGACAGTCTGTGGGGTCATGTAAGGCTCTGCACTGGAGCTCGAGCTGCATGCCGTTAGAGGGGTTTTGGCTCATGTGGGCGGTGAGAGCAACACCTGACTGAGTGAATCGTCAGCAGCTCAGCTGGAATGTGCGCCCTGATGGGAAGCAAAGGCCACATCCCTCCGGTCAGTGCTGCCTGCAGTCCCCCTGCTGCTTGAACACTTTGTCATGCTTTTCTCCCTACAGGCGAGCGGCCGTTCCCCTGCACATGGCCTGACTGCCTTAAAAAGTTCTCCCGCTCCGACGAGCTCACCCGGCACTACCGCACCCACACCGGTGAGAAGCAGTTTCGGTGCCCTCTCTGCGAGAAGCGGTTCATGCGGAGCGACCACCTGACGAAGCACGCTCGCCGCCACACTGAGTTCCACCCCAGCATGATCAAGCGATCCAAAAAGTCCAGCTCTGGTTCCTTGTGAAGGCAGAGCTGGCCCAGGAAAGGGAGCGGGGTGCAAGAGCCACAGCTGTGGCCCGGAGAGCAGTGGCAGAGGAGGCCCCGCTCACCATCAGGAAGCACATGTAGCTGATGTCCAAAACCTAAGCACTCGGCGTGCTCAGCTCCTGCTCTCCAGTGCTGGCTGGCAACAGCCATCTTGATGAAGGGGATAGCGGCAAGAGGGAAGGATGGCACCACCACCTTCCCCAGTCTGTCGCGTTCGGACTGGCACACGTATGTCCTGCGGGACGGTCCGGCCAGTGATACCACAGTAGCGTGACTCCGAGGTCTTTGTGATTGCTGTGTCATGAACATGTTTTGTTGAACAATGTAATGCTGCTTGTGTTTAGAGTCTGTCAAGTAAAACCACTTTCCGAGTCACATAAGTAATTCTCAGATATAAACTCCATAGCACATTGTAGAAGTGGGTTTACTTCTATCTCAGAACGATACTTCATTTTAAAAGACTGTTAAGAGAAACATTACATGTGTTACTAATAGCATCCAATTGATATTCTGAAATAAGGTGAATTTATACTCAAGAAGACCTGTGAAACTAACTGGGTCTTTTTAATTTTTCTTTGTATTAACTATACTTTTGAATATAAGCTGCACTTTTCCAGTAAAAACGTGTAATTCAAGCAGATACTTACAGCAAAAAACACCAACACAACAACTCAGTCATTTTCTGACCATATGTGTATTTAGCTCTGTTATTCGTTTACCTGGAAAAATACAAGTCAGCCTACATAATGTGGCGGGGAGGATGAGGGCAGAAACATACGTCTCTCAATTGATCTATCTTTTCATTTGTCAATAAATACAGTACTGTACTATAGAAATGCCACTAACAGTGCTTTATTCTGCTGTGTTTTCTTTGAATGGATGCATAACAGCAGCTACCATCTTTATAAACTGCTGCTTTTTTACAGGCTCTTTCTCTTCATACACTTGCCTTAAAGATTTATTCTCTTCATACACGTGCCTAACTCCTACCATGTCCAATGGGAGTTCCGTGTGCTTATGGAGAGAGTAGACCTTTCCTTAAGAGCACTCTGCTGATGGAAACAGCTAAATTTATTGTAAAGAGCGCTTCAAAAGGGCTCCTGTATCTCTTGATTGCTGTTTCTGTAGAGTATGAGGGAAAACCATGAGCTAATTGGAAATACAACGCAGAAGATGTGCCCTGATATTCCTTCTGGCATCAGCTTCCCTGGGTACCATGCAATCGTACCTGTGTCGTATGTGACACATCCAATACTGATCAAGGCAATATTACTTTAAATTTAGAGCTACTTTTTCCTCTCTTCGAGGAATAAAATGATCACTGAACAGAAACTTTCAAATCATGATAATTTTCTGTGCATTTCATCTTCTTTATGTTGAAAACATGAACCATACAAGGTTATTTTTTTCCCCCTCCCCAGCTACTTGTAGGGGGGAGAATTATGTTTACACATTATTTCTTCCAGAATCATTCTTTTTCTGTTCTGTTTTTACTCCTTCCTCCAGAAGAGGAAGGGGAGGTGCAGCCCTGCTATAGAGACTTAGGGCCCAATTCATCTCGGGAGTAATCACACTGAAATCTGAAGTGTTTCCACTGCAGATGAATTTAGGTCATCCTGTAAAATTCTGTACATAAAGATCTTGTTAGTTCACCTGCAGCTACAGTATCTTATTGTTTTACCTGATAAAAAGCTTGCTTCCTAGAAACAAATGTTAAGAAATGAACTCAGAGAGTAGAGTATTTTCTTCTACAGTTGTATAAGGCTTTCAGCATTAGAAATCAGTTTGCATATAGTGTTTTTACCTGTGTAGTTCTTGATAAATTCCGTCTATGTGAAGAGAACTGCTTTTAAGGCATTAGGGATACTGAGCAGCCTGTGGAGTAAAAGGGATGTGTTTTCTTCAGTGAAGACATCAGGAAACCAAGCACACTTTCTACCTCCGTTTCAGCTTTGTGAAACATTTATTTTAGAAACCAAACTTTAATTTCTGGTGTCCAAATTGAGTTGTAGGATCTCCTAACAAAAAGAGGTAGCCTCGGTATTTCTAGTGATCTAGGAATACAGAAATCATTCTGCTTACCAATACTGTTAACGCTGCCTTGTTGAGTGGTGTCAGGGCCACGCGTCACCCAGTGAGATTCAGTGGAGCATGCCCATTCATCTTCTGTCTTCTCTGTGAAGATCATAGTAAGCTTTCGAGTCTGCCCCACAGCCTGGGTTGCTGCAGTTTTGTAGGACAAATGCAGTACTTAGAATGTTAAGGCCTGGTCCTGTGAAGTGCACAACACCCTCACTCGCTGTCAACCACAATGGGAAGTCACATCTGATAAGCAGCTCCTAAACCAATATGCAAATGTTTTGGTCACTTAGTTACCTACACATGAAAGCAAATGGCCAGATTCATGGTCCCAGCTTCAATATTTGGGGTAGAATGCACATTTAAGGAAATGTCATCATTATTTCTTCCACTTCTAAAAGAATTAATGGGGGAGGGAAAGTTACTTAGGTCCACAGAAGAAGGGGAAAACAGATTTAGGTTGTTATCACTGGTGACAACAACCTGTTTCTGAAAAAAGAAACAAAACCTGAAACAGTAACAAATTTGCTCTAATACATCCTGTATTTCAGCATAGGATAGACAGCATTAACATGATTCATTAATCACTAGCAGAGGACATGGGGAATAATCAGGTGTAGGGAATTTTATCATTTTATCATGTTGTTCATTAGGGTTTTTAGTTGATCTTCTAGTAAAGACAAAGAACGGATCTAACACATGAACAAACTCCAGGTTAGTTTTCTGCATCTTGAAGTTAGGTTTTGAAGAGTGTTGCGATGTTTGAAAGAAAAGGAAAATCAAGTTCTCTGATACCATTCGTACTTATTGTACTATTTTGGAAATAATTAATAGTGCTGAAGTTAGGACAGCTCCTCTCCTTGGTTAAGAAAGCCCATTACTATAGAGAAGTCGTGGCTTTAAAGGTATAGCTATACATTTGTCAACATATTTCATTTTTTGAAACAGTTTTTCATGACCGTTATTACAGATCTGTTTTCAGTTTGCAGATGGACTTAGTCCAGCACACACCAGACTGGACTTGTTCTTCAAAATGCTGTTTTACAGATTCATGATCTGTAACACTGTAAAATACCAACCTCCAGCAGTTTAATCAGTTTTATTTTTGTACAGTATTCGTATCCTTTATAAGTTATTTTGCTGTCCTGTTTTGTAAATCACATGAAATTGTAAAAAAAATAAAAGCAAAAAAAAAAATAAAAAAAAAAAAAATGTTGTAGGCATAGATTTTTTTTGTACATATGTATATACATTGTCCAAAACAAAAAAAAAAAACAAAAAAAAAAAAAAAAAGAAGAAAAAAAGAAAAAAAAAATGTCGTTCTGAATGTGTGGAGTCAAAAGGTGATCATGTAAACCAGTTTGGATGATTATTAAAAAAATGCTGCTGCACACGTTGAAATCCATGAGTGTAGTGCTATATGAACCTGTTTCAAAGGTCCTGGCATTGCTTGTTATTACTAATGAAGCTTTAATCTTGTTTCTCTACTTTTCCCAGCTGTGTTCACAGATGCTCCCTCCCCCCCAGTGGGCAGGCCCTTGCTGTGGCAGTAGGGGCATTCTTCACTGGCTTGCTGTGTCAATGCAGCCGCTGAAGAATCTCACTGGCATTTTCATTCGGGAATAGCTAAAAGCTACCAATACAAAATAACATCATTTGGTACCTGGGAACTGTGCTGGAGTGCGGCAGCAAGGTGGGACCCAAGGGGACACCCCTGCACAATGTGGGCAGAGATGGAGGGGTGGAGGTGTGCCATCCAAATCTAGAACAAAATTTTAAGTATCCTCCAGATACTGGCCTGAAACTGTGTTGGCATTTTCTGCCCTTGTCCGAGTGACCAAAGGACAAATGCATCAAACTCAGCATAGAGAGTTTTCTTTTTTTAGTTTGTCATTGTTTCTACAAATAAAGGACACAGGGTTCATTCCCCAGAGCTTATTCCCCTGCTATCCCATCATAAAAGATGTTCCGTACACTTTTTATTCTTACCTTATACTATTTAATATTTGTCCTTAGTGCTCTAAATGGAAAAGGTAACAAAATTTTCCTGACACAGACAGTGCCTCAGCCTAAAGAGGACATTTCCAGCCATTGACATCTACTGCTCTTTGCTGAATAGTCCTCCCAGGGCTGATATAATCTTGGCTGGAATAGGCACAGCATGTGAAGACTAGCAGCACTCCCATGGATGCTGGCTGGAAGACTCAAGCAGTGACTTGTGGAAGTGTGACTCTGAACACAGTCCAAACAATTCAGACAGCACAGTTAGTTCTACAAGGAGAATTTTTCATTTCTTCTTTCTGCCGAAGAAACAAGAAAGGGTGCCACCCAGTGCAATAAAAGCCCAGTTAAATGCCTGTGGGTTCCTGTGCAACCTGTGACTGCTAGAATGAATTTCCCTTTCATGAGAGTCTAAACCAGAGAGTCTAAGCACTCACTGAGAGCTAAGGAGTCAGGGAGATCTCAGACCTCCAAGGCTTTTGCTTTGGATGCAAAATGTCCTTCAGCCTGAGCTTTCCACACTTGCCATCCACATCTGAGGAATCAACCACTTAAGGTAAAATCACAGCAGTCAGAACAACATACTTCCCAGAATCCTCCTTGAGGAACCACATTAAGTAAGCAAGGGAATATTTTCCACCAACAGAAATTTTGCTATTACAGAGCTTTCAGTGCCATGTTATCCTCAAGTAACAAACTCCCTGTCCTTTAAAACATCTTCCCAAGCACTTCCACAGGTAGTACAGAACATTTCCCATTTTGAGCAGGGAACTTCTTGACTGGCAGTCAGTTCCACATATTCTAAACTTTTTTTTTCCCCTCCATATTATTTTACAGTGGACTCTTATGCTACGAACCACTGCATCATGGACTCAGTGTTTCCAAGCAGAAATCATTTGAGAGAACCCACAAGATACACATAACCACTAAGTCAAAAAAACAGACGGCTGGGGAAAGCTACCATCTATGTAACACTAATGCTAAATCCCTAAGGCTGTTTTACAAGATCACACACAATCCAGATTTTACCTGGAAACAACACCAGTCGGTTTTTACATTCAATACACCATTTTTCACATTATTTTTCAGCTGAAACATTTCAGCTGGGAAAGCCTTACTGTAAACTCCTCCATGCTGAAATAAAGGAGGTTCTCTCAATAAAGCTTGCTATAGTAACTTGTCATGACAAGAGAAACTTAAGGCATACTGATGCTTGGGGAACCGCATGCACACTGGACCCTACTTTAATTATACTGGCATCAATCCAGTATGTTTTATACAGAACTTTAAACACTACAGAAGTTCTGATCATACAAACAGCAGTCAGGCTCAAAAGCAGGTGCAAAGTGGATCCAGATTCCTTAGTCACTGGGTTCCATAGCGTCAGTGGTTTGCTACCTGAACACACCTCTAAGTGCCATTGCAGCAGCGCAGAGGGGACTGATGCTGATGGTGGTGACTGACAGCACATCCCCTCACCCTCTGCTGATCATCTGCTTTGGTTTTACCACGCTCACAGTTTGTAATTCTTGTGGGTGGACAGTGTGGGAATGAGAAACACATACGAACAACAGCCTCCTCCTCCCCTTCCTCCCCACGCTCTTTGGTCATCCATGACAAAGCTATCACACGGTCCAGACTCAGGTAAATGGTCATCAGTAGCTCGTGCTCAAGATAAGCAGCATAATGTTCACAGTCTAAAGCTTTGATTACTAACTGGGGAAGGTTAACATTTGATGCGTGTGAGGTTTCCTCCTGGAATCGCTTTTTGGAATCCTGTTCGCTCCTCGCCTCCTTCTAACGATTCGAGCACGGTAAGTACTCCTTCTCACCACTGGGTGGAGGAATAAAGAGTGCGGCATCTCCTGGGCTGAAAGCACTGCTTCTTCAGCTCTTTGGAAAATAAGTGCCTCTTTTACACTACCTACTGCATAACGCCCTATGTCAGAAGTACCTGTTAAACAAATCAAGTTAAGAACTCATCTTGTTCTGGCTTGTTTCTTTTGCTTGCCTTCCCCCACTGTCTAATACCCCTATTTATTTTCACCACTCTTTTCTAGAGCTTTTCTGCACAGATACCTAATCATATACTTCCCCCTTTTAAATTAGTTGACCCTGATTTTGTTGAGGCCTGTATTCCCTTCATGCTGCCTGTTTCCTTTATCCTCATCTGCTCTGCCCTTTTCCAAGGTCCCTTGCTAGATTCTGCAACAATTTTCTCAGCTGTCACTTGTTCCCTTCTCCTTGTTACTAGTAAAGCTAACTTTTCCCACTACCATGCACACTCTCAACAAAATAAGTTTTGTTTGTTCAGCAAGTTCATGCTTGCATGCAATGTTCTTATCTCTATGTGCCACAAAAAGACTGACAATCTGCAAGTAGACGTCTTGCTTTTCTCCATGTACACACCAGGCACGTTCACCAAGATTTCATGTAGCTTCAGATGCAATTGATGCAAACAATTTGCAATACTAAGATCTATCCAGTGCGTACAACGTTGCATTTTGAGACTAATGTACTGTCAACAGAGCACTGGTTTAGAAGGGTTCGCTGATCAACAGAAGAGAGACTGGACAAGGGAATTGCATTGAGAGCAACAGAGAAGAAGAAAAGTGAGGAAAAGCAGATGGAATCTAGTGGAAAGCACAGAGATGGGAACTGCAGGCAAGGGATGGCACCATTAGGAACGGGTTGGACCACAGCAGAGGAAGAGGGCTGCCAGGCTGATGCAGTGCTGGCTATCAGCTCTGGAACCTTCTGCCTCCATTGCTCCTTCTTGCCTTTATTTTTCCATATTCTCACTACTGAATTTCAATATTGCCACTGTATAATTTTCAGTGGTTAAACACATCTGTTACCTGCACCAATATTCTCTTGGTATGTAGCAGTACAGCCTTAACAATGAGCAATGTTAGCACTGAAGTAAAATGGAGTTTAACTATCATAACTACTCTGAAATCATCCCCTGCATACAAAGCGCTACCTTCCATCCAAGCTGTTGAGATATGCAAAGGACAGCTGGATAAGTGACCTCACAGAAAAGAGATGGCTCTTAGCACCTTTAACCTGTGAATAAAGCAAAAATATCCTTACAATTTCCTGACGTCCAGGTTAGGATTTTTTTTAGAGCAGAGGTGAATTAAATTCTCTTCCCAATCTCCTTCCTCCCCAGATTATGATGTATTGAATGGTGGTTTTATTCCAAGCTAGCAAGACACTGGGAAAAATGCTCTGTAACAAAAAGTTCTAGGAAAATTTATTCTGGATGCTATGTTTCAGTGAGTCAGAACAGAAGAGAGCAATTTTGGCTCAGTTATTCACAGTGAAGCTGGAGTGCCAAGGTTCCCCCCTGCCTGTGATGCAGGCTCACTCCAGACACCTCCCACCAGATATAATGCCAGTTAAATCAAACAAAACTACAGAACACCTTTCAAGAAGCAGGCCTCTCTCCCACATCTCCTTCCCCACAACATTCCCCATGTCATACACATGGGCAGCATCAGCTATCTTAATGTTATGCTCATTTGTAAAACAGGATGACAAACTGCACTACTTAAATAATTGCTAGCTTTAACATTTGCTTTCAGGTAGACATAGTGAAATGGCACAGGAATTGGGCAAGAAAGGTGAAAATAAAGGCCTATTGGTAAGTGCTATTCAGGTAGTTAAGTATGGAAACAAACAAGAAAATGCTAGCAAATGAATGAAACCCAAGTCCATTTCCACAAGCTGTAAGAAGCAGTGTTTGAAGATAGCCCAGAAGCTCTACAAATGAAGCATCAGCCAGAAAGCTTACTAACAAGACAAGACAATTAGCATCAGCCATAAACAAGAGCCTCCAGTAGTATTAATTCTAAGTATTGCTAATTCTGAATAACATTTGCTATCAAGCCTACAGCAGACACATATTCTGGCCATCAGTAAGCACCTATCATATTTTTTCAGTAAGCAATTTGCAGCACACACTAGTGCTGTGCACCACATTATCTCTAACGTAAAAGCCTGTATGAATTCCCAGACAGCAACAGCCTTAACATATTTTATTTTTCTTTCAATAACGCACAAGTTTTGAGTAATCACTGCAGTTTTGCAAGGGTCCCTCTTCACTCTGGTGTGCTACTTCATGCAACTAAACGCTATTTTCTCACTACCAGTAGCATACATGCACAAGTAACATTTTCAGTCAAGAAAAACAGTGCTGAAAGGTGATTTACACATGCTTTTGAATATTCGTTTACTCAAAATTGTTTTATTTCTTGCAGTAAGTCACAATTTCCATGCTGCTTCTCTTTGTGCCTCAAAATGTGAGCAGATACAGGTGCTTTCCACAGGTCATGGATACAAGATCATATTCTTCAGCTGGCCTAAACAGGAAGGAGTACCTGTTTTGGAGAAAACCCAAATTATATTTTGGCTTTCAGAATGCTTTGGGTTCTTTCCACTTCTGTAATTTTGAAGTAATCTACTGATCAAGAAAAGCTGAATACTATATGCATATTTAATCTAAACTCCTACTCATCCCCTCCTCTTCAAAATCATACTGAAATTATCATTACTCATTTTTCTAGGAAGCATGTCCAAGGAGCTTATTAGCAGTAGCAAAGCATAAGAACAGCAAGAAAGCTGGCAGCAATTAAGTGCTCAATACACAAGTTAAGGAATGCTAAGGAATACTACAGCTACACTCAGTCACTTAATGTGGATTTTCATGCCTTAATACAGTATCTAGTCCAAAATAGTTATTTGTAAGCCGTGAAAGTCCTTATGATGGATGAGGACACGCTTGTCACTTGAATTAGCAGGCTACCAACTGCAACATGTGTATTGTGCAACAGTGAGGCACACTGTTGCAACCTGCAGCTCATTTGCAAATAGCACCAGCTGTTTTTAAACACAAGGTATGTTTCATGGCTCTTTCTTAAAAGCTTTAGCTAGCAGATCCGCTGAGAGGTGATGTTCCATTCATCAAGATTACACTGAACAGTAGTGGTAACAGGTAGGATGAATCACAGTCATATTAGGATTGTAGCCAGATAATGTTACTATTGACTGAAGGTTCTGATTTTGACATCTCCAAAAAAGAAGTAAACACTCATAAATGCATCATTCACAAAATTACAGCACTGTGGGGGTTGAAACATTTCCTGAGATCAGAGGCACATTCCCTGCACATTCCCTGCAGCAGGTGGCACTGGTAGGCATTCAGGCAGGTCTTCGGTATCTCTAGACATGGAGACTCCACAACCTCTGGTCAGCCTGTGCTCTCTCAGTCTGACAGTAAAGTCAGTACGTTTGCGTGTAAAGTCAGTAAGTTTGTATGAAACTTGTGTTGCAATTTCTGCCCATTGCCCCTTGTTCTATGACTGCACGCCACTGAAAAAGTCCACCCCCAACAATTTGACTTCTTCATATGCTTATAAACGAAGATGAGATCTCTCACTCTTCTCCTGGTTGGACAGTCCCAGGACTCTCACCCATTTTTTGCAGGAGACATTCCAGGCTCTCAGCTACCTTTGTTGCCCTCCACTGTACTCTCCCCAGTAGTTCTGTCTTCTTTAACTGAGGAGCCCAGAACTGGACATAGTATTCTAGATGTGGAATCATCAGGACAGAGGGGAAGGACCGCTTTGCTCAACTTGCTGGCCACATCCTTCTAATTGCACCCCAGGGCACCACTGGCCTTCTTGGACACATGGGCATGCTGCTGGCTCATGTGCCCACCGAGACACTCAGGTCCTTTTCTACAGAGATCCCATCCAGCAGATAAGCCCCTAAACTGTACTGATGCATGCAGTTATGCATGCCAGGTGCAAAATTCTGTACTTGTTCTTGCTGATTCTCATCAGATTCTCCTTCACCTAACTCTCCAATCTATTCAGGTCTTGAATGGCAGCACAGACTTCTGATGCATAAGTCACTTATCCCAGCTTTGTATTACCAACAGACTTGCTGAGGATGGACCCTTCACCTGGGTAATTTATGAAGATGCTGAGTAAGACTGTATCAAACAATGACCTCTAGGAACTCAGATACTTACAGACCTCCAACCAGACTACGGCACTAATGACAACCTGGCAGTCACACTGCTCATAGTCTACTTCATTGTCTGCTCTGTCTGACGCTCACAAGAAGGCTGTTGTTAAATATCTTGCTGAAGCCAGTGTACACAACATCCACTGCTCTCCTTCCATCTACCCATCCGCTGCTAACATCATAGGTGGCTACCGGGTTGGTCAAGCATGACTTCCCCTTTGTGAATCCATACTAACTACCTCTGATAACATTCTTCCAATTACTTTGAGATGGCACCCAGAACAAGATGTTCCACCACCTTTCCAGAGACAGAGGTGAGGATGACTTCCCTGCAATTCCCCTGATTGCCCTTCTTGGTCTTTTTGAAGAATAGTGTGATACAATTAGTCTCTCCAGTCTTGAGGGACTTCTCCCATTCTCCAACAGCTTTCAAAGATGACAGAGTGGCTCAGCAGTCACCTCTGCCAGCTCCCTCAGCACACACAGGTACATCCCATTGGGGCCCATGGATTTGTGTGCAATGATTTGAAAACCAGAAATTGGTTGAAAGGCTGCAGACAGAAGGTGGTCATCAATGGCTCTATGTCCAGGTGGAGGCTGGTAATGAGCAGCAGCCCCCAAGGTCTGTCCTGGGACCGGTGCTCTTCAACATCTTTATCAGTGACATCGATGATGGAATCGAGTGCACCCTCAGCAAGTTTGCTGAGGACACCAAGCTGAGTGGTGCGGTTGACACAGTGGAAGGAAGGGATGGCATTCAGAGAGACCTCGAGAGGCTGGAAAGGTGGGCCTGCATGAACCTGATGAGGTTCAACACAGCAAAGTGCAGAGTTTTGCACTTGGGCCGGAGGAATCCCAGACATCCACACAGACTGGAAGGAGCAGTGCTTGAGAGCAGCCCTGCAGAGAAGGACCTGGCGGTCCTGATGGATGAAAAACTTAACATGAGCCAGCAGTGCGCTCTTGCAGCTCAGAAAGCAAATGGTATCCTGGGCTCCATCAAAAGAGGGGTGCCCAGCAGGGACAGGGAGGTGATTGTCCCCCTCTACTCTGCTCTTGTGAGGCCCCATTTGGAGAACTGTGTCCAGGTCTGGAGCCCCCAGTACAAGAAAGACAGAGCTGTTGGAGAGGGTCCAGAGGAGAGCCACGAAGATGATCAGGGGACTGGAGCACCTCCACTACAAAGAGGGGCTGAGGGAGCTGGGCTTGGTCAGCCTGGAGAAAAGAAGGCTGCAGGGTGACCTCATTGCAGCCTTTCAATACCTAAAGGGAGCCTACAAACAGGAGGGGAATCAACTCTTTGAAAGGGTGGATAACTGCAGGACAAGGGGAAATGGTTCGAAGTTGAGGGAGGGAAGATTGAGGTTGGATGTCAGAGGGAAATTCTTTACAGAGAGAGTGGTGAGGTGCTGGAACAGGCTGCCCAGAGAGGTTGTGGATGCCCTGTCCCTGGAGGTGTTCAAGGCCAGATAGGATGGGGCCCTGGGCAGCCTGGTCTGGTATTGAATCTGGAGGTTGGTGGCCCTGCCTGTGGCAGGGGGATTGCAGATTCATGATCCTTGAGGTCCCTTCCAACTCAGGCCATTCTGTGATTCTGTGATTTTGACTCGCTCTCTGATGAGATCCACCTTAACCAAGGGGGAAAGTCTTCTATTACTCAGATTTGCAATTCTCTTTACTTGTGCACTGCAGTAGGCATGCATCCACAGGACAGAATTTTTGAGACAGGATCAGAAGTATTGTTCTCCTGAAGTCAGACTAACTTTTCTACCTTGCTCAGCCTGAAACACGAAAAAGAAAACACAATTCTAAGAAGAAACCCCATTAACTTCTACAATGACAGTACTAAGAACAGATAATCAGTGCTATTCAGGCACAGAAAAATTGAGTCCTAAGATAAGTATATGTAAGCAGTTTCACCTATTCAAGCACTGAAAACAATCAGTACTTCTCATTAAGTGATCCTCAGAAAATAAAGATTTTTCCACTAAATTATAACAGTAATAAAAATTCACCTTACTTGTTCAAGATTATGAGAAGCCAAATATTCTGAAGACCAAAGAACACATTTGAGGACAAATGTTGCAATAAAGCAGACAGACAGGCCTTGTACCCTCAATTATTTCAAGGATATTTTTGCAGCCCCCTAAATCCTTGGACTACAGCCCTAATTTTCACACTCATAACTTCTGTCAAATATGTGTGGATGGATGCTAATCCTCATGGAGCTAATTGCAGGAACTCCACAGTCAGACAGGGCTCCACCATAGTTGTCAGTCTTCGACCTGCGATGCAGGTGTACACAGTTCATATCTAAAGGTTATTTTATTCAAAATAAGAATTCTTTACTTTTTGTGCTTGAAAACCTTCATATCTTGGCTTAAGTTTTGCAGTGAGTAACTTTATTTCTACTACCTCATTCTTGTGTGAAAATGCCAATTTTGTGGGCAGTTTACTGACAGGATGCTATTAAAAAAACCTCTCATTTAAAATCGAATGGACACCGAATTATGAATAGAATTCTACTTAAAGCTTCTTTCCTGGTGAAAAAGAGAATACTGCCTATTTTCAGATGTACTCTAACTCACTTGTTTTCGTGTACATTTTAGATATCAGTCATTGTTTTCATCCATTTACAAAATCTGTAATACAAGTAAAGAATTTGAAATGTATTTTAGGTATTCAATGTGCTACTGAATTGTATACAATGTTCTATGAAATTTACTTTCCAAGACTTAACACCTACTCTACTGATTAGCTCTACAGTTAAGGATAAAAAGCTACTGTATGTACAGTCACTCCAGCACAGCTAAACACTGCTCATACCCAGTTTTACTTTAAAATAGTTACACATCACTGAGTTTCATCTCTGCAAACTAACAAGCTCACGGCTTCAAATGTTTCAAAAACACCTGGCTCTGTCACATCTTCTTGCTTTGAAAAATAAAGACCTTACCCTTCCAAGAATACAAAATTGCAACACTGGCTAAAATATAATTACAATAATGAAGTACATTACCAGTCTACTCGCCATATATACATAAAATAGACATACATAAGTCTATTTTCACAAAGCAAAAAACAATGCACAGCTACTTACACACAATTATCTTCTCACACATCTTCTGTTTCATTTGTTTATTCATTCAAAAACTTTCCATTTCAGTTGGAAAAGTTGGGGAACATCCTTAACTTTGTGAGGGGAATACAGTTTAATAAAAGTAAACTCCAAACTTTTAGAAAAACAAACATCAGTTTAGTCCAATATAACCTAGAACAATTAAACATATTTTTTATATTACTGAAAGTAATAAAATAAAGAAACTTCCTTTTTATTTAAAATATTATTTAAACAAGCCACTATGAAAGATATAAAAAAAATCATGCATTTCAAATCCAATGTATTTTTACAAATCTCTTAAGAATTGACCCTTTGCAGTTTCTCATCTTTTACAATTTCTGAAGATCTGAATGACTGATGTTATAAAACATTCTATAAAAACACCAAACATTTTATATATGTGTGTATATGCATATATATAGGGTATGTATCACTGTTCATCCGTCCTTCCAAGCCGCCGCCGCCGCCTACAGAAAGTCTTTAAGTTCCATCTGTTTGCCTCCACCATAAAAGGTCCATTGTAGACAAACAGCAATGTCATCCTTTCATTGTAAGTGAGATTCTGCAAGAGCTGGGGAAAAACACAAAAGTCAAAGTTTAAACAGCCAGAAAAGACCACGTTCCCCATTACCTAAAAGCAGAGAAGAAGGTTAATGTAAAGCTTATACCTTAAAAGGTCAACACTACAGGATGAATTTCCTAATTTTTCTGACAGATGATGTACAGTTTCTTCCCAGAAACTCCCAAAGAGGCTGTACGGATAACTCAGGTAATTTACATGTTGCACTTGTTTCTTACTATGAAAAAAAGTTTCTATCTGTATCTTCTTGCGGTGAATGCAGTCTTTGCTTACTTGCCCTATCCAGGATTACCTAATTTTAGATTACTTTGACCTGTAATCTTGCTCTCTAGAAAAGAAACAATCTTTCCCTACATGATAGTTATTTGTATCATAGTTTGATATTACAAACACTGATTTTCAAACCCAGGACTCACTGCTAAGAAATACACTCACTCATTCTGTCAGTGAATCACAGTTATCCAGAATGCAACTTTCCTTATCTTTATTTACATGAAGTGGTATTTCAATACAATTCCTTCCAGTAGGCCATTACAACTTCAACATCTGGTTATCATCTACTCATGACTGATTTTACTGAAAATCTGTTTATGAAAAAAAACACCAAAAAATCCCAAAGAAACCAAAAATACAATATGGTCCAACAAAAACCTCAATATTTTCTCTTCACAACAGCATGACGCTGCTGAACCATGGTACTACACACTCTTTGATCTTCTTTTTACCATAAATGTTAGACTTTTTTAAACTCTGAAGTTTCTTCTTGCTTCTCATTTTTGCTCTGATTTTTGACCAACTTTGCTAATTCAATTTTTTCCCCTTGTCTATTCTTCATAATTTCACAATGAGCTCAACTTTTAAAACAGACTCCGAATCCTCAGTCATCTTCTTCAGCCCCCACACATGAGAAGCACTTCTACTGATAGAGCTATACTTTCAATATCCATTCAAATGACTGCTGTTCCTCAAAGTAAGAAAGACAAAAGTAGAACGAATGATAAGGACAGAAATCACAGAAATGCAAAATGAGACAGATACACACAACGAGACAGTCAAAAATAACACAACAAAGAAATGACCGCCTGTGTGGAGATAAGTGAACCGCAATATCAGAAGGAATAACAAGCATCACCTTCCCTCTATTTTTATTTATTTTAGGTAACTGCTATAGCTGGCTTTTCTTAGGTCTTTCAATTGTTCTTTAAAGGAAAGAATAGCACATAATACCCCATATTTTTTTAAATGCAGCAAAAGTGGGGATATAGGAAAACTGACATCTTAATAAGAAGTATAAGGCCCATTCTTGTCTCCCTGGCATACAAATTATTTCTAGTGGTTCTAACTGCCCTGTGTTAGTTGAATCAGCCCCTGTTCAAAACACAGCTGAACTGCCATCCTATCTGATAGCCTTTTCAAGCTACATCATCAAACTCAGAAAGTTAACTGCTGTTTTTTTCGTTTGTTTTAACCTATATACATGATCGAGCACTGGCTGTTCCTGACTGGAAAGTCCTTTTCAAGCCATTTTCCATGCTGCTTAACACTGACCCTTTCTGTGCTTCTAAGCCCCTACTAGTCATCAGAGTTTCCTCCATGACTGTGAAACTTCTTCATCTTCTGAGCCCAGCAGCACTTGCCAGTAACACTAGCCTTTTCCACAGTCATGTTTGGAAACTGGTCTCTGTTTCAAGGACATTTGTGTTTTAGGTTAAAGCATTACATTTGACAGTCTTGTTACAACGTACCCTATTTACCAGAGCCTACCTCAAGCCAGACACACAGAATGCCATCTTTATGATGGCATGAGTTTTCACACATACACGTTATGTGAATTCCTGGCAAAACGGTCCTTAAAATTGATAAATTCTGCTACAGTTACTCATTTAATTTAATCCTTTACGTAACACAAATCAAAGTTACTCAGTGTTTATAGAGAATCTGTCACACAAAGTTAAGCTCTCCTACACACAAAACTTTAATTTTCAGCCACATACCTTGGGTGTAATTAAGAAGTACTGTGATGTGCTTTCTTTACAAGCAGTTTTCACAAACATTTCAAAAACTCTTCTTTCATTCACTGGATCCATGCCCTTTAAGGAAAAAAAGAAGAAGAAAAAAAAAAAAAGGCTGTTCTCTCTACTATTTCATAAGTATCTGTATAATATGTGATTATTTACTGCACAATTGATCCTCACCTGATTTATTTCATCTACAACCCTGAAAGGACACCTGTTGAGTTCCTGTAGAGCCATCAGGTACAAGACAGTTGAAACACTTTTCTCACCTCCACTCTGATGATATGGAGTCAATTCATGAAGATCAGTGAAGTTATGGAATTTGACTCTTATGCGAATTCCGTATTTGTCGTACTCCTCCTACAAAAGTCAGACCACTCTTTCAGAGAAAACATTTTTTCTTATATCCGACCTGAATCCTCATGTCCCAACCTGGCACAACTCAAGGCCACTCCCTCTCCAATGTCACAAGAATATTCATAACAACAGCACTACTGTCTAGAGGGTTCTCCTCTCATGTTTACAGATAAGGGAAAAAGAGTCTTCTGAAAAGTAGGAAGATATGAAACTCAACAACTAGAAGACTTTTTTTGTTTCTTGCATTATGGATGTTGATCCCTTGACGAAAAAGCTTTACTCATTGGTACAGTAATACTAGTCAACCTCTCAAACTAGTTTTGACACCTTCCCAAGTAAAAAGGCCAAGACCTTCAAAGGAGATAGAAGGCATTTATTTTGGAGCAGCCCTCATACTTCATTATGTTGTCCCATGAATTCAGAGACAGATGTTGGTGCCATGGCAGTAGAATTTGAATCTTCCACCAGTATTCCATTACGTGCTTTTGCTGTGCAACAGATGGCAGCAGAGGGGCAGTCAGCTGAATGGTGTTTAACATGGGAGCGCATTTGAACCATAGAATGGCTGAGGTTGGAAAGGATCCTTTAAAGATCCTTGAGCTCTTCCAAAGGTTGTGACTGAATTCTCCCATGGGGAAAAAAATTGTACCTACTGACATTTATCGACACCCACTGAACATTTATGGAGACAAAACAGTGGATGCTAGCACAGTGAGGCACTGGATCACCTCTGCTAGTACAAACTTTCACAAGTGTGGCATGCAGGTTCTTGCTCATCACTAGTGAAAATGAATATCTAATGGTGGTGACTATGATGAAAAACAGTGTTCTGTAGCTGAGAATTTGCTCTATCAAATTGCGCTGTGCTCTTTTATCTGTAGTAATTTTCATGGAAATAAATAGGAGGCAGTACTTTCAGAGCAAACTACATACTTAGCCCCAATTCACTTTGCTTTTAAACTGCTTTACTGTTTTTCTCTGCATTCTTTTCCACTTTGTTTTTAGGTAAAGGATGGTATTTGTGTAAAAGAGAACTGTCTTTGTAAATAACTTTCAGAAGAATTGAAAAGCCCCTTCTCTTTTTATGCCCCACCACTTCATACTAGCTCTGATACACTCTTAAGCACTGTTCACATACAAAACTTTTCCAGTTACTGTTTTGTCCCAGACAGTAAGTAACATTTCACATATTTTTAGAGCTGCTGGAGTAATTTACTGCAAAACAAAAAAACAGCAAAAAAAAAAAAAAGAAGTACATCAACTATTAATGCTGCAAAATGCATGCAGTACCTAAAAAAAAAGAATATTTAAGGTCACCATTACAGCAGTTAGTTTAAAACAAAACAACCAATTTCTCTTCAACTCACTACAATGAATATCACTCACTCCACAAAGTACCACTGGAGCTTAAAACTTTTCATCAGAGGTTAAGCATCAGTAATGATGCAACAGGCTGATTGCTACTGCTTCAAAACAGTCAAAATGCCAAAAGCTGAGAAAAACCATAGACAGAATTAAATCATTAAAACTGTACCAGCTTTTAGCCACTAAATCGTAATAGAATAGCAAAATCAGCAACAACATATACACACAGAAGTATATTAATAACATAACAGATTTACAGGTAAAGTAAACACAGTGCCTCTCACTGAGCCTTGTAAAAGAGTAACAGAGAAGGAAAAAAAATCAGAACTGAAAGGCACAGTTCCACCTAATACAGTAAAAAGAAGGAAACACAGACAATGTTCTGAAATTTCAGATCATGCACTGCTCACTCACTGCTTTCCCTGAAGGCTATTGTTTTGGCAGAACGTAGAAGCACTTTCAGAAATTCAAGATCTAAAAGAGCATTCTCAAAATGAATCTTTCATGAAAAGAATAAAAACAATCCTGTGTTTGAGAATGCTGCATAATTTATTCAACTGTATGAAGCATCCAAACATCAACGAGTTGAAGTCCTATGCAACTGAATAACGACTCATTTTCATTTTATCAGATTTATCAGTCAGTTCTAGCACACCAGTTAAAAAAATGGACTTTAAACAACATCTTCCCTACAATCCAAATAAATACTGATTAAATAACAAATTACCAAGCGAATGCGATATTCTTCTAGGTGAAAACTCAGTCATACCTCATTTTCCACATGAAGATCAACTTCACCAACACTTTCCATAGAACTAAAGAAGCCACTGAATTTCTCATTAATGCTCTCAACCATCTTTTTCAAGGGGTTTAACCATCTTTCTTTTATCTAGAAGTGAAAACATCTATGTAAAATAATTTTCTGTGATTTTTCTTTAGATATTAATAAAAAATATAATTACAGAAGCTAACATCTCACTTTATGCTCAGTTATTTTTGTACTCATGTTCTATTCAGATGAAGACATACTAATACAGAATTGCTAATTTCAACTGTTACCTCTGAAATACTTTGCTTATAGTTATCCAATTCCTTTTTATTTTCTTCTATGTCTTCCATCAACTTTTGTATTTCCTCCATTTGCTTACTGCATTCTTCAACAACCTTTTAGAATAAGAATGAAAAGTATAGACAAGGTTTACCAACTCTAACAGGAATTGTAAAAATATTATCCTGCTCAAACACAATCATGTAACTGTTACACTGTACAGTGAAGAAGACATTTCCAGCTTTAAGGCACATAAACTGTATTTCTTATTTCAGGTTACTTCAACTTTTAAAAAGAAAAAACAGGCACAGAACACACTGTTCTTTAGGAAGAATCTATTTACAATTCTAATAGATGCAGAATCTGGCATTTACACACTTTGTTTCTGCTGTCTAGCTTATTAAACCAAGAAATCTAGTACAGAGTGGGAAGCAAGTACAATACGGGTGGAAGAAAAGGGAAAGAGGGTGGAGAGAAAGAAGTGAACATACTGAAGCACTCAGGCCTGTGAAACAGGAGACCCTTGATTTCTCTTCATTCAGAAAAGCATCTATTTCCTCCAATGTGTTTGGAAGTGTCTGAAAAGCCTAGAAGAGAAAAGATGCGTGCATTTAACATCAGTGGTAATGAAGAGCTCATTTACTAAAAAGAATTCAATAAGCCTGCAAACATTCAATTACTTTTTTTCAGGATGCCTCATGTTCAAAATTTTAACACAGCAACATTTCCTCACAAACTCTTCTGGACAGAGAATTACGTCCACAATGCCTATCAGAGATACACAGTTAATTGCTCCTTGTTTGCTAACTTGTGTAGATACAGGCACTCAGACGCAGCTTAAGCTAGGGCTATGTTACTTAGGCTGTACAAATGCTGCCAACAGCTGTACAGAACTTCAGGCAGGTAACCAGACAGCCCAGCTTTAAGTGCTTTCACGTTACTCCCTTTAAGCAAGAAGCTAGAATAATACGGTCTTTCTGTGAATACAAACCTAAAAATTTGAATTGAGATGTCAGATGATTTTTTCTTTTCCCTACACACAGAACAAAGTCAGAGTAACCCAGCTCTAACAGTCTCGCTACTGGAAGATGCTTTGGAAGACCAAATAGAATGACAGGATTGTTAAAATTGAAAAAGATGACTAAGATCACCTAGTCTGACTGTCAACTCACCACCACCATGCCCACTAAAACATGCCCTGAAGAGCCTCATCTACACATTTCTTAAACGTCTCCAGGGATGGTGATTCCAACACCTCCTTGTGCAGCTTGTTCCAATGCTTACTCACTCTTTCAGAAAAGAATTTTTTTCTAATATCCAACCTGAACCCCTCTCTGGAGTAGCTTAAGAATGAGAGGTAATGGACTATCTCTAATTACCTAGGAAAAAAGGACAAGTCCCATCCTGTCCCAACCACTTCTCAGGCAGTTGTAGAGAACAATAAGGTCTTCCCTGAGCTTCTTCTTTTCAGAAGAAAAAAAAAGTGTTGTACCACAGAATGGCCTGGGTTGAAAAGGACTTCAAAGATAATCTAGTTACAACTGACTGTAGGCAGGGTCTCCAACCACCAGACTGCCCAGAGCCACACTCAGCTTGGCCTCAAATGCCTCCAGGGATGGGGCATTCACAACCTCCCTGGGCAACCTGTTTCAGTGCCCCTCTACCTTCTGTATAAAAAACTTCCTCCTAATATCTAACCTGAATCTCCCATTCCCCCTTGTCGTGTCACTATCAAACCTTGTAAGAAGCTGTTTCCCCTTGCTCCCTTCTAATATTGGAAGGCCACAATGAGCCTTTTCCCCAGAGCCTTCTCTTCTGCAAGGTAAACAAGCCCAGTTCCCTCAACCTTTCTCCAAGGAGAGGTGCTCCAGCCCTCTGATCATCTTAGTGGCCCTTCTCTGGACCCATTCTAAGAGCTCTACATCTTTCTTGTGCTGGGGGCCCCAGGCCTGGATGCAGTACTCCAGATGGGTCCCCACAAGAGCTGAGTAGTGAGGCACAATCACTTCCCTCTCCCTACTGACCATTGCCCTTTTAATGTAGCCCAGAACACAGCTAGCCTTCTGGGCAGCAAGCTCACACTGCTGCCTCATGTCCAGGTTCTTGTCCAGTCCTCTGCAGAGCTTTTCCCAAGGGGCTTTTCCCTCAGCCTGTATAAATACCTGGGACTGTCCCAGCCCACACGAGGCACCTTGCACTTGGCCCCATTGAACCTCGTTAGGTTCTTACGGGCCCACTTCTCCAGCCTTCCAGGTACTTTTTGTTGGCTTCCCTTCTCTCCAATATATGGACTGCACCACTCAGCTTGTTGTCATCTGCAAACTTGCTGAGCATGCATTCAATTCCATTGTCTTTGTCACTGATGAAGATGCTGAAGAGCACTGGTCCCAAGACCAACACCTGAAGAGATAGCTTGTGACCGGCCTCCAACCAGAAACAGATTGCAACCCTTTGGCTGCGACCAGCCAACCAGTTCATAATCCATAAAGTAGTTAATCTTTCAAATCCACACATCTCCCATTTAGAGAGAAGGAAGAACTAAACAACCCCAGTTCCTGTTGCCAGACCACATACAACTTATGCTTCAGACCCTCCATCATATTCACAGGCCTTCTTTGGACACGTTTCAGGGCCTCAACGTCTTGTAGCGTACTTTCCTACACTGACTACATTATTTCTGACGCAAGCCAGGATGCTGCTGGCTTTCTTGACCACCTGAGCACACCACTGGCTCATGTTCAGCTGTCCATTGACTAACATCCTCAGATCCTTCTCCTCTGTGCAGTTTTCCATCCACACTGCCCCAAGCCTGTAGCACTGCATGGGGTTATTGTGACCAAACTCCAGGACCCAATACTTGGTCTTTTTGAACCTCATACAATTGGCCTCGGCCCACTCATCCAGCCTAACCATTTCACTCTATAGGCCTTTCTATTCTCAGGCAGATTGACACTTTCCTCCAGCACTGTTTTATCTGCATACTTATTGAGGTTGCACTCCATCTCCTCATTCAGACCATCAATAAAGATACTAAACAGGACTGGCCCCAGGACTTAACCCTAGGAAACCCATACCTCATAACCAGTCAGCAGCTGGATTTAACTCCATTCACACCACTCCCTGGGCTCAGCCATCTAACCAGTTTTTTATCCAGTGAAGACTACATGTCTCAGGCATGATCTGCCAGCTTCTCCAGGAGGATGCTGGGGAAGACCCTGTCAAGGGCTTTGCTAAAGTCTCTGCAGACTACATAAACAGCCTTACCCTCATCCTATGGACAGGTCACCTGGTCAAAGAAGATCCGGTTTCACAAAACTGTGCTGGCTAGGTCTGATCCTCTGGTTGTCACAGATGCTGCATGACTGCACTCAAAATGATCTGTTCCATGACCTTCCTCAACACAGAGGTCAGGCTGATAGGCCTGTAGCCCCCTCAATTCAATCTTTCTTGTAGATGAGCAACACGTCTCCAGTCATATGGAACCTCCACAGGTGACCAGGGCTGCACATAAATACTGGGAAGTGACTCAGAGAGCACTTCTGCCATCTTCTTCAGTACCTCTGGGTGGATCCCACCTTGCCTTGAAGACTTGAGATCATTTAGGTGTAATAGCTAGTGACTAACTGATTTCTTCTGAATTATGGGCGGGGGTTATCTGCTCCCCATGCCTGTCTTCCAGCTCAGGAGGCTGAGTACCCTGAGGATAACTGGTCTGACTACTAAAGACAGAAGGCAATGAGTTCCTAACCTGTTTCTTTACCCTTGGTGGTAATGTTCCCTAATGTATCCAATAAAGAATGGAACTTCTCCTTGGCACTCCTTCGGTCATTAATGTATTTGGAAAAATGTAACTTTAGTTATCTTTTTATAACAGTGGCCAGATTTAGTTCTAGTTAGACTTCTGCCTTTCTAATTTTCTCTCTGTATATAATAGCAACATCCTTGTACTCTTCCCAAGTTGCCTGTCCCTTCTTCCAAAAGTAGTACACTCTTTTTTAACCCAAGTCTTAGCAAAAGCTCCCTGTTCAGCCATGATGACCTTCCTTGTCAGTTCATTTTCTGACACACAGTAACAGCCTGTCCTAGCACCTCTGAAGTCCTTCTTGAGGGATGTTTTGCCTTTCTGGATCCCTCTAGCCTTCGGAATTGTCTCCCAGGGGACTCTCCCAACCAACATCCTAAACAGTCCAAAGTCTGCCCTCCGGAAGTCCAGTGTAGTTTCGCTGACTCCGCTTTTCAGACTTCACCATGAATGGAGAACTCCATCATTTTGTGGTCACTGTGCCTAAGATAGCTTCTGATCACCACATCTCCTTCTCTGTTCATAAAGAACAAATCAAGGAGGGATCTTCCCTTGGTAGGGAGGATCTTTACCAACAGTCATCTTTACCAACAGTTTCAAGGTAACGTAAATGATCTTTGCTGGTACTTTCCAGTGTTAAGTACAAAGTATTACTTGCTGAAAAAATTAGAATGGTGTATGTTATCCAAAATGTAAGAGAAATACAAAGATTTATTTTTGTACATACTGTTTGAAACTCTTTTGGAAGATGCTGATCCAGATTCATATTGCACATCTGTCGAGCTTTTTTCAGCAACTCCTTGCAGTTCTCTGTAAGCATCCGCTTTCTCTCATCCAGTTCAAGAAAACGTTGCTGTTAGAAAATATATTAAAATACACATATATTTTACTTCACATTTCCTCTTGCTGGCCACTGTTGTCTATGAACTTTCATTAAATTTGACTGGTTCTTTAGAAATGTACTGAACATCTAAACTTTACAAGCTGTTGTCACACAGCTGAACTTCAGTTCTAACCAGTGGTGACAACAGCTTACTAGCAACAAATGCTATTGAAATCAATAAAGAAATCAGAAATCAAGACTGCACAAAATTTAAAAAAAAATCTTCATTTCAACAAGTAGAATTTAGTCTGGCTTTCTGTTCAAAGTCAACATACATGAAGGTAAATTAATCAAAAGCATTTTCTTGTAATATAACTAAATTTATTTTTCCTGTAGACATAGATACTTTTTTGTAGCTTCAATGTGTCTATTACTTGACAATTTTACATTAAATTTAAAAATAAACCAAAAAAGCAAACTAAAAATAAACCGAAATATAACTACTTGTGAGCATTATGTTTTATTTGCCCCCATCTAATTGCATTATTTACATGGCAGAGATTACTTGAAACTGTACAGAATAAACCTCAATTACATAATTAGAAATCCTCCATTTGCTGTTTCATATTCTACTTCTGTTATACAGCTAGCAAAATAGAAAAAAAAACTCACAGTATTAAACCAACACTGAAAAGTAAGTGAAAAGCAGTTTTTGCTTTTGTACAGTCCTATGATTTTTATAATGCAATGTGACTGACCGTAACAGCAGTTGAAAATTCAATTCAGAAAACACAACACTTATATAAAGCTCTAAGCTAAAGATTATCTTTAAAATTGGTATTCAAGCAAAAAACTTGGGAGAGTGCTTCTGACTCCACAACTCTCACTCATTTCCCTCTGCACACAGACCTGGCCTCACATCTGCTGCTTTGACACACAGAGTGGGACAACTGTAGAATAACTGTTACTGTCTCCCAGTTCAGGTGCACACAGCTGCAGAGAGCTAGAAGCTGCCAATTTAGAAGTGAAAAAGAGTACATACCTGAAGACTGAGTTTTGAGTTCAAGTTATTTTACTCTACTGCTACTCAGTGACTGATTACACTTGCAATCCACCTTTTAATAGACAGTTACATAAGAGGCATTCACAAAATCCTAATTCAAAATCCATCTGAACACAATTTTGCTTCAGAATTTCCTTCTAGCAGTTTGAAAAGTCTAATCATATTCCTACACTTCAGAGTGCTTTATCTCCCCATTTTTTAAATTGTTTTGTATTTTAGTTAAATATTTCAGCCCCCCCGTAGGGAGGGGGGGGGGGGGGGAAAGTTCATTTAGAGTTTATACAGTTAGATATATATTTATTCCACATTTTACAAATACAAGACAGCCACTTACTTTCTAGCAATTTAATTAACTTTTATTTACTGAATGCAACAGATGTCATAGTAACAGATGTGATCATGAGAGAATTTGGGTTATTGTTCTGTACGGCATGTATCAACTCAGAAGTCCTGTTGTCTCAAAACACAAAGGAAGCAGATTCTACATTAGACATAAATGTCCCACTGTCTTCATAACCACACTGTAAAGATTTTTCTACACTATCCTGGAGAAGTAAAGAAATGTCACATAGGCAAGAAAGGCTGGCTTTATTGCTACGCTGATAAGATAGGAATAAGTGGAGGATGGCCATCCTTCTTGCCAGAGCCAACATATTATTTCATTCTGGATTAACACAAATTAAACTGTACACCGCAATACTTACATTCTATTACATATCTGTGTATGTCCAATTGTACATCTGAAAACAGTACTTTAGGAACATTTTAGAAACTTCTGAATTAAAACTAGTCTGTATTTTCAATCACAAAAATTTAAAAGCCGGTTGACTTCAGTAAGGTTGTGTTTGACCTCTTCATAACGAGGCAAACGATCCACTGAAAGGCTACACAGCCATGCCGATCTGGTTGGTCAGCTTGAAGTACACACTGGTGATCTCAGCCACTGACAGCTGCTCATGGCACACCTTCCTGGCAGAGATCATGGGCACATACATGGCCAATAGGAAGTGGATGTGTGGGTACGGCACTAGATTGGTCTGGAACTCCATCAAATCAACGTTCAGAGCCCCATCAAAGCGCAGCGAGGCTGCGATGAAGGACACAATCTGCCCCATCAGCCTGTTGAGGTTGGTGTAGGTTGGGCACTCAATGTCCACTCTTCCTGCAGAAGATGCAGTAGATGGCCCAGTTGTCCCCCATGAAGGTGTAGCTGGAATGCTCTGGCACGGTGTGGGAGATGAGGATGGAGTTGTAGGGCTCCACCACAGCCATGGACACCTGCAGGGCTGGGCAGATGGAGAACTCCAGGTTGGACTTCTTCCTGTAGTCAACTGAGAGGAGTTCCATCAGCAGCGAGGTGAAGTTGGAGCCAGTACTACACCCCAAGTTATGGACCACAAGGAAGCCCTGAAGCCCCACGCACTTGTCTGGCTTGCAGATGCGGTCCAGCACCAAGAGATCATCCTTGTCAATGCTGTAGTGCCTTTGGGTGTAGTTGGTGGCCGCATCCTCCTTGCCCATAATTAACTGCTCAGGGTGGAAGAGCTGCCAGTACGTCCCCACGCTCACCTCACCTATCACTGTGAGCTCCAGGTCCACAAACACAGCACAGGGCACGTGTCTGCCAGCCCCCGTCTCACTGAAGAAGGTGTTGAAGGAGTCATCCCCCCCCCTGCAGATGGTCTCATCGCTGGGTATCTGACTGTTGGTCTGGATGCCATGCTCCAGGCAGTACAGCTCCCTGCAGGCAGTGCTGATCTGCATGCCCGCTTGGCCCATGTGGATGGAGATGCACTCACACATGGTAGCTGCTGGCTCTTCATTGGTGGTCAGGTTCTTCACCGTGTCTGCCAGGAGAGGAGCTGATTCCACCCCACTGTAACAGTGGAACAAGTCCGAGACCTCCACATTAAACTGAATGCACATAGGTCTATGGGGCCAGATGACATCTGTTTTAGGGTTCTGAGAAAGATGGCTGATGTGATTGCCGAGCTACTCTCCACTATACTTGAAAAATCATGGCTGCCCAGTGAAGTCCCCGGTGACTGGAAATAAGAAACATCACTCCCACTTTTAAGAAAGAGTTAAAGTATGACGCTGGGGAACTAAAGGCCGGTGAGCCTCAACTCTGTGGCTGGGAAGATCTTGAAACAGATCTATCTACAAGCTTTATTAAGGCACATACGAGACAAAGAGATGATTCAAGACAGCCAGCATGGCTTCACCAAGGGTAGATAGTGCCTGACCAATCTGGTCACCTTCTATGATGGAGTGATGGCACTGGTGGACAGGGGAAGGGCAAAAGATGTCATCTATCTGGACTTCTGCAAGGCCTTTGACATGGTCCCTCACCACATTCTTCTCTCTAAATTGGGGAGGTATGGATTTGAGAGATAGACTGTTCAATGGATTAGGAACTGGCTGGCTGGACGCAGCCAAAGGGTTGTGTTTAATGGTATGACCAGGTGGAGGCCAGCCACGAGCAGAGCTCTGTCCCTTCAGGGGTTGGTCTTGGGACCATCATCTTCAGCATCTTCATCAATGACAGACAATGGCATCAAGTACACTCCTAGCAAGTCTGCAGATGACAACAAACTGAGTGGTGCAGTCCATACACTGGAGAGAAGGGAAGCCAACAAAAACAACCTGGACAGGCTGGAGAAGTGGGCCCGTGAGAACCTAATGAGGTTCAATGAGGCCAAGTGCAAGGTGCTACATGTGGGATGGGACAGTCCCAGGTATCTATACAGGCTGAGGGAAGAACCCCTCAAGAGCAGTCATGTGGAGAAGGACTTGAGAGTCCTGGTAGACAAGAACCTGGACATGAGGCAGCAGTGTGAGCTTGCTGCCCAGAAGATCAACTACATCCTGAGCTGCATTAACAGAGCAGAGGTCAGCAAGGAGAGGGAAATGATTGTCCCACTCTACTCAGCTCTTGTGAGGACCCATCTGGAATACTGCATCCAGGCCTGGGGCCTCCAGCACAAGAAAGACGCAGAGCTCTTGGAATGATTCCAGAGGAGGGCTGGAACACCTCTCCTTGGAGAAAGGTTGAGGGAACTGGGCTTGTTTACCTTGCAGAAGTGAAGGCTCTGGGGAGACCTCATCGTGGCCTTCCAGTACTTGAAGGGAGCGTATAAACAGGAGGGGGAACAGCTGCATACAAGAGTGGACAGTGATAGGGCAAGGGGGAATGGATTTAAAATGAGACAGGGGAGGATTAGGTTGGATATTAGGAGGAAGTTTTTCACACAGAGGGTGGTGTCACACTGGACAGGTTGCCCAGGGAGGTTGTGGATGCCCCATCCCTGGAGACATTCAAGGCCAGTCTGGATGTGGCTCTGGGCAGCCTGGTCTGGTGGCTGGTGACCCTGCACATAGCAGGGGGGTTGAAACTAGATGATCATTGTGGTCCTTTTCAACTCAGACCACTCTACGATTCTGTGATAGGCAGAAATAATATTTTGAATAGACAAAGTTACTATGAAATATAGCCCAGAAAGAGCTTCAAATTTGTTTCAGCCAACAGTGTAAGAACCAACTTGGTGGTTCCTTCAGTAAAGGTTTGTACAAGTGCAGGGCTTTGATTACAGCTTACTGAAGTCAAGAGCAGGATACACTTATATTCTGCATTCTCAATTTGCATTCTGTTGTGCTCACCAATGGCGCAATTGGTTTTGTGCAAAAAGTGAAGCTGGTTATAGAAAATACACTACCACTATCCAACGTCTTCTCAAGAATTAGTGTCAGAACACTTGGCTGGTGGCAGTAGTTAATTATTTCAAGTTTGTAAATTTATACAAAGGAAAACAGATTTTGCATTTTAATGAAACCTGACTTAATGAGCAAATGCTGCAACGTACATACTAACATCAATAATTTAAACAAGTTTGCAACAAATGAACCTAACAAATAACAAGCTATCAAAGCAAGAGAATTACCAAGACTTCTTCAAACAATCACTGTGAACGTGTAGGCAACTCTGCCAATTATCTAATAAGCAGATGGGACTAACTATCCTTCCTGATGCTCAATACAGGTAACAAACACAGATTTACTTCTTTGGTTCACTAAATAAACACAAGATGTTATTAAATAACACCATTGTTCTGACTTGTACTGAAATGACAAAACATGAACCCCAGTTAACTTGTCTTGTTGAAAAAAGTGCACTGTTCTGGCCTTTTCAAATCAGTAGTTTAAAAAAAAATTGGGGTCCACTACACACACTGCTCTCTCCACTATATGCCAGTGCCAAGCATTCACAAAAGGAACATGTGGGATCTTCTCTTAGACGTAATAAGAAGGGTCTCTGTTTGTTTCAAATATTAATCAGACGCTTACTTAGGTATTACTGAGCCTCAAAATTTCTTGGCAGATAAACATCATGAAGAAGTGCTAAGCTTCTTCAGTTGATTCCCACCGTATCAGTTTCAATTAATGCATCAAAACCAACACATGACCTACAGAAGTATCTGACGATCACAGAAATCAATAGCCCCATAATCATAACAATTAGCTTTTAATTTAGTTTCATTATATAGCTTCTTTTCAACATACTTATTTCTGTTTAGTTTTCTCCTTTTTGCAGGCTTATTTTATGAAAGCATGCAGCAATTTTACACAAAGCACTGTGGTGGCATCCTCAAGGACAGCTTTGGAGCAAGACTATCTTCATGCAAAACTGCTGCAGGAAAAAGATCTCACAGACAACATCGCTAAGAAGACAGAGTGCGCAATTTAAATACAGTATTATTTTAAACAATACCTGATTTGATATGATAATGTATAATTTGGCTAAGTTATAGAGACTTTGCTCTGTTAAGGCAGAATATGAGACATACTAGAGTGTATAACATATCATCCACAGTGCAACACAGCAAAGAGAATACCTAAAAAAGAACCATGAGGCTTAATTCAAAGACTCAACATGTTGCATTTGGGGAAGCATGGCTTTGGACTTTTATGTAAGTGAAAACTTTGAACACACTTGAATACTCAAAAGAGTTTTCCTCCACAGCCATTAAATTTCTGGAAAGACTGATCACTAGGTTTACTAATTAAAGGACTGGGGTTTTTAATGTTTCTAAAATCAAGTAAAGCAACCACCACAAATAGAAGTTCTGATATAATTTCCTCCACTTAAGTAGCTGAATGCAGCATCAGAGACTAATAGGACCTCAGCTGACCCAAGCACCTGTTCACTAAGCAATGAGGCAATCCTTCTCTAACCAAGAATCATCAGAATGTTTACCTTACATACCACTTACTTATCTGACTAGACATCTAGTTATACAACAACTCAAAGCTGATCTCTAAAGGGTGAAGAACATGGGAACAAAACCAAAAAGTATTAAATACATTTACAATACAAAGTGACAATACAGACTATTCCATGAAGTTCATGGCTTTATAAAACATTCTTACTCCTTACCAAGCTCAGCAATACAGCAATTCAGATTGGATTTTGAGTAAGTCTGAATAACAGCTACATCATATAAGAGATCTGATCCAACAGTGACCTTCCAGGCAACATCCTGGATTTGCCTCTATCTGCAAGTTACTTTTTGCTTAAGTTCTAATTTTCCTAGTTTTCCTGCTAGTGATAATACCTGTACTCTCCAGTAGTATTTCTAAATATATGCTCAGGTCATTATTTCTCAAAATGTATAATCATCCAAAATAAAAATCACTTGCTTTTCAATTCAACAAAAAAAATTTTTTTTTTTGTCTATCAGACTAAATTAGCACAAGTTATAGTAAACCTTACTCACTAAATAAGGAACAAACCTACCATTCTGGAGCTGTATGTTGAAAGACTGCTTGTTTACTAAATAAATACAGAAACTGATCTCCAAGCAGCAAACCAATACACTAGAAAGAACAACTTCATCAGCTCCTCAGAAACTGCCTTTTTATCAAAATTCCTATCAGATTAATGAAAGGACTAGTAAACACTAGTAATCAAAGAAAGAGTAAAGCAGCTCTGCTGCATTCTAATGCAATGTGTTTTGGTTCATCATGATTCTGCACTGACCACATGGGTTGGGTCCCCTTGTCCATGACAAATTCAGAAGAAGAACATTTCCAAAAACCAGCTAACCCTTCTACTCAGACTAACAAGGACATGACAATTGATGAAGTTCTCATAGAAGTTCATTGAAAATCTTTAAATGTGTAAATCAATCAATCAAACCACAGAAATCAAGGCTGAATTAGCAATATTAATATACATTCCTAAGGAATGTCACAGAAACTTCCTCTTCTACACTATAAAGGCTTTCACAGAACATAGTTTCATTGTAGATTTCCCACTATTCACAGAAATACTAACCTCTGAAGCTCGCAGCTCTACACTTGCTGCTTTGTACTCTGCTTCTAGTCTGTTCTTCTCAGCATCCACTGCAGTGCTCTGAAGGATGAAATCTGCTTTGCGGATGTTTAGTGATACATAATTCTGCATAGGAAAACAAATAATGTGTTTTTCAGCTGCCCCATTGATCAACTCCTCACAGTTTTCTAGTTTTCTGCATGACACCATATAATATGGAATATCCCTTCGGTCAGTTGAAATCAGCTGTCCTGGTTCCGTGCCCTCCCAGCTCCTTGTACCCAGCTCCAGTCCAATCAGTGGCATGGCAGTACCAAAAGCTGAAATGCCCTTGGCTTTGTGAGGCACTGCTTAGCAAAAACTGAAACATCGGCATATTATCAGCACTGTTTTTCTCCAAAAGCCATAACATAGCATCATATCACGCACTACGAAGAAAATCTTTCTTCAGCTGAAATCAGTACAGAAGAACTCAATTGTAAGAGAGAAATCTGTTACACAAAGAAAATAGATTAAATTTAAGTTTTCTTAAAAAAAGAAAAGAGTTTGTGACAGTTTAAAACAGACAGGTTATGGGAACTACTTCATAGTGCTCTTGTGTAAGGAGTATCTTCCCTACTTTTAGCAGTAAGGTGGACGTTTAGAGGGCCTGTAACATTTTTTTTTTCCCAGTAAAAAAAAATATAAAAAAGCAGATTATAAACTGAGAAGAAACAATCTGCATAAACATGCAGTACTCTGAGAAAGTACAAAGAAATTATTGCACAGTCAATTCCTGTGTTCACAAAAACACAGTGAAAGTCTAAACTGAAGCCAGCTAATGATTTATAAATTGAGTCAACAACAGATAAGAAAGTGCAAGTTTATAAAAGCTTCAAAAGAAACCTATCTTCAAGCAAGATAGCTTGCAAACATTTGCAATGACACATTCATATATTGCATTACTCCTACTCATAAGAATTAGACTTTTCACAGTATTGGAACAAACACCAAGAAAAAATACATACCTTTACATGACACATTAATTCTGTAACAAGTTTTGCTTTCTGAGTATTTATGGCTCTGATCTTTAGTTTTGCCTGTTGAGATTCGTTTTCTAGGTTGATAGGATTTTGTTCCAGCTGTCTTATACTACAGAAGGAACCAATATACAATTAATCGTGATTAAAATAAATTGCAGAAAAATACCAAAATTCTTAATCTCATATGTCATGAACCAACAGCTGGCAAGAATAAGAATTTGCAATTCTAAACATTTTGAATACATCAGAGGCATTTTCTATCCAAGCATCCTAAGAAAGTTAAAATATCAAAAAATCATAATTAGAGACACTTTAATTTTGTTTGCTAATGGTATCACTGAGAAATCATACGCTTTCTATACATTTCAGACTTAAAAAATCAGTGCAAACATGACATTAATTTACTGCTGCTACTTTCTTGAAACAATACAGCACAGGAGAGTTAAGGAGGCTTGCTTAATTCTCACTACACATTCTAAGAAAAAACTCTGCCCCCAGCTTTCCTCATTTACTGCAGAAAAGCGGAGTTTTCATTCCTTTTAAATTCCCCAAAGCACAAAATTACAAAGAACTTCAAGAGAAGAGTACGCATAGCTGCAAAACATTTTGAGATCTTCAAAAAACACCAAGCCAGCCCAAAGAACAATCCAAAAAACTTTAAAACCATCTTCCCATTTTGATCCCTCGAAAAATGCTGGAACAAGTACACTCTGAAAACATTTCTGGGAGCATGAGGAAGATGGTGATCAGGAACGGTCAGCAAGCCTTTACCAAGGGCACACAGCTGACCAACCTGATTGTCTCTCACACGCAGAGGTATAAGCAAGTGTTTGTTCTATAGCAAAGACCATGCCAGACTTGCTGGCAACTAAATGAAGTTGTCTGGGAGCTCAGGGTGTGCTTCTCACTCTAAAGGAGACCACAGAAGCTGGGTATCAAACAGGACTGATAAGAACATCTTGAAGTTCAGCACGAAGTGGAAAGCTGAGGTACAACTTCAAGCAGCCTGGTTTCAGTGGGTTTCTATGTTCAGATGCCAGCAACTGGGGAGACTGTATCTAGGGGTAGCTACTTGTCTGAGCCCAGCTGCTGATGGGATCTATTCTGCAAATACGTATTCATTTAAGTCTCATTAAGAAACTTCTGCTCTGCTTGTATGGAACACAGTACTGGTGCTGTCTGTGTTTATGTGCATGCTGTTATCTGTCTGCTTGAGCTACGCTGCTCACCATGCATAAATAAGCACATACCTATGTACAGCAAATACATTCTGAACCTCACTAGCAGGTGGACATAGGAACATTAAGTTACATAAGCTTCACACTTGTCTTGGTCTGGCTCTGGATCAATTCCCCTAGCATTTAATGCTGTCTCTGACAGCACGGTTGTACTCAAGTTTGGAAACAGCAGTCTGGATGCATGAATGACCAGACTTAAAAAAAAAGACAAAAGAAGTGGCAGAGGGATGAGAGGCTTAGGGTCATGATTATTGTGCTGTTTTCTGTCTGGAAGCCAGCATCAAGTTGGGTACAACAGAAGTCGGGCACAAGAGCTATCCTGTTTGAAATTTCTGCCAGTAACCTGGTGGAACAGAGGAATAGAAGGCACTCCTGTCAAGTTTTCAGAAAACATTAAGTTGCAGGGAAGCAGCCTGTTTGTTCTTCAGAGAGACCTGATGAGGCTGGAGGAAGAGCGGACAAAAAGCTGATCAGATTCTGCAAGGCCAAGTTCTAAGTCCTCTCCCTGGAAGAAAGCGAACAAAGCAATAATACATGTTTGACAGTAAACTGAGCATAAGCCAGCAGCGTGCCCTGGCTGCAGGAGCAAGAACACAAGCAGAAGAGAGATTTTTCCTCTGTGTTCGGTATGTTGAGCACTCATTAGATCACAAGTGGTGCACTTAGTTTTGGCTACAGCAGAAGACCTATAAGAACAAGATGAGAGTGCTTAGCTTGTTCAGCCTGGAAAAGAATAGCTTCAGGAGCAACCAAAAGCAACCTCTCACCATCCATCCTCTGCAGGAAGTGATGGACTTGAAGGAATCAGGCTGTTACAAAAGACACGTACTGGAAGGATGAGAGACAGGGGACTTAAGATGAAGCAAGAGGTCCCGAGAGGATGACACTCAAATTTTTTTCCTCCAATAAAAACAAACATCTTGTGCAGCCTCCACAAATGTTTTCAGTTTTGAAAGGACAGTCTCCAGCACTGACCACGCATTAAGAATATTGACTACAGATCACCTCAAGTTCCCTCTGCAACCTTAATGATTCTTATAACTTACCTTTAAAATTATACACAGTTTTGTTTAGGTAATCACTTCAATTAGAAACATGAATATTTACAAGGTTATATTCAATGCAAGGCATTATTTAACTCACTTGCATCTCTAGTGCAAATATGCACAATATGCAAGAAGATCTGTAAAATCCTTGTCCGTCACTGTGTAAGAACTGCTTCCCTTTTGCAAAATTAAAGAGTGCAATTATTTTCTTCCAAAGAGAACGATTTAATCAGTATTTGCTCAGTTGGAGGATCTACCTCCTCCCTTCAAGCTGCATTCTGTGTTCTAGTTGAACACCATGACAGTAAATGAATATGTATGTACGTAAGTAGGACACCTGAGATCAAAACCTGGCTTTGAAGCTAAGCTCACATCCAGTTTTAAGGATAGCACACTGCACAGCTACTTGGCTACTGTGACTGTGCAGCAGTTGGCTCTGGTCCCTCAGTAACAACACTACAGCCCTATGGCCATGTTGGTCTTTTTGAACACTTCTTTCAGTTTAATGCATCAGCTGTAACACAAGAGCTATGCAGGCAAGCAGAAAAATTTAATGTCTTCTTTGCCTTTGTCTTCAACACTGATGATGAGCTCCAGAAACCCAGGTGCCCCAACTTGAAGGACTGTGGCTGTGGTAAGGATCAATTTTCCCCATCAGCTCTGAACTTGAGCAGACCTTGCTGCTTCATCCTGATCCAGATAAGTTCATGGAATCCAAGTGGATTCTTCCCAAGGGACTTAGAGGGATCATCAAAGTCATTGTGAGACTTCTCTCAAGCATTTTTCAAGAATCTCGGGAATCTGGAGAGGACTGAAACTGACTGGAAGCTGGCAAATACTGTTCCAATTTTCAAGAAGGACAAGAAGAGATACCCTGGTAATTACAGACTAGGTAATGCAGGTAATTATGTCAGTCTCTGTTTAGTGTTGGTTTAAGTTATGAAAAAAATCATGTACACTGACTACTGCCCTATGAGCCTGGTTGTTCAGTCACTTGTCGACCCACCTTACTGTCTGCCCATCCAATCCATATATCAACAGTCTATGAGAATCTTACGGGGAGAGGAAGACATTATTTTCATCCACGAGTTTGCTCATTTCATTAAAGAAGTTTAGCATAGTGATCACTCCTTGGAGAATCTACTCTAATTGTGATGATCTTTTTCTCCCTCATTTGCCTGAAAATGGTCCCCAAGGATTAAGGTAGAGCTCACTGTCCTACACTTCCCTGGGTCCCCATGCTTCGTGCAGTTAGAAGTGTCATTTGTTTTTCCAGTCTCCGGACATTTCTTTCACTGCTATGATCAACCAAAGACTGAGAGTGGACCTGCAAATACATCTGCCAGCACCCTCATCACTCATGGGCACACTGCATAACATTAGGGCTCATGTATTCTGTGACCTGATTCTCTTTCATCAAGTGTGCCTTTTCCTTGCTTCAGACTTTCACTCTGGTCTCTGAGACCTGACATTCCTGAAGGTCAATCATGATGGTAAAGACTGAGGCAAAGAAGGTATTCAGTACCTCAGCCGTACAATCTACCAGGTACCCTGGACTCTCATTTCATTCAGCAGTGGGCCCATGCCACCTTGTAGTCTGATGTACTTGTAAAAGCCTCTACTTTGCACTTTGAGATCTCTAGCCAGAATCAATTCTATCTGAGGTTCAGCATTCCTAATTGCTTCCCCATATGCTCACAAAGTATCTCTGTATTCTTCCTAGGTTACCCATCCTTACTTCCACTCTCTCCATGCTTCCTTTTTGTATGAGGGCTGCTACAGAAAGAATGACTCCTAGTTTATTACACTGGACTGTGACATCAAAGGCAGATATTGTTGGCATGGCAGTGGAGGTTGAAACCCCTCCCCAACAATCCATTATATTTTGACATACAGCAGCAGTGAGTGGGGCAGTCTGACAAAACAGTATCTGATGTGGAAGCGCAAATGAAGCAAAGAGATGCAACTGAATTCCTCCAGGCTGACAAAACTGCACCCACTGACATTCACTGACGCAGTGGATGTTGGCACAGGGAGATAGAGAATTGTATGTTCCAGCAGTGGCAACAGTGACATGAAAGACAAGGCACATTTCAGACAGCCATGCAGATTTTTATGAACACAGCATGTAGGCTCTCGTGCACTGCTGGCAAAGATGTATAACTAACGCTATGTATAACCAACAACTATGTTGGAAAATAGCGTTTTGTAGCTGAGAATTTGCTCTGAGAGTGTTCTGCTCTTTGTATCTGCTGTATTTATAATATAATATGTGCATATTAGCCAGCTTTCTTGGGCTCCTTTTCCTCCCCCCAGTGCCTTATTCCGTAGGACACTAACAAGTAGATCCTTGAAAAGGCCCAAGTCTGCCCTCTCAAAGCACTGTGAACTTGCTATTTGCCATCTTTTCTCCCCTAAGTATCCTGAACTCCACTACTCTTTGTAATCAAGCTGCCTTTGACCTTCATATCACCAAGATTCCTTGCGTACCAAGATGAGTATTACCAAGATAGAAGGCTTTGGCAACTAAGTAAATCAGTGCAATGACTTCTCAGTGGAATCCTATGATACTATTAAAGGAAAGTACTTAGGATATTTTTATATGGCATTTTAACTACTACTCCCTTTCTAAGCATCCTCTTGGTCTACCTATATCTGACACCTAAGTACTGGCTACGTTTTTAGGTTAAAAGCACATTACAATAATAACAACTGTATACTGGCTTCCTATTAAAATTGTTCCTATTTCATGTATAGGATTGTTTCCTACCTATCGTATTTCACAGCAATTTTTGATTCCAGCTGTTTCCTTCTGCTTCCCCTCTCCAACAGCTCCTTCTTCTGTTGCCGTAGCTCATTGTCCCTGCATTCCAGATGCTTCTGTTTCTCACACAATGTCATTAACTGCTTATCTAATGACTGTAATACATGCTTGATATTCTGAAATAAGAGAAAACACATTAGTATTCTTAACATAAACCTATTACACAGATACATGCAAACTGGCTACATTTACTGCACAACAGTAGCTGATATCATACATAACTAAAGTAAATTCCTACCTGCTGCTGATTTTCCAGCTGTCTTCTTTCATCTGTACCCACAGAATAATTGAGAAACTGGGCTGGTCTAAGACACACATTAGTAGAAAAGGTTAATTTTGTATACATGGATATTCTAATGGTATATTTTTCTTCTGCTGTGTAAATATGCTTGAGTTTAGTTTCTTTTATGACCTAAAAAAAAAAGAAAGAAAAAAACCCACAAAAATTTTAATCATACCAAAGTGTTATTTAAGGCAATGTTTTCAGAGAGAGGAATAAACTAGCTAAAATCTAAAGTAAAGAAGATCAACTCATGCAAAATTCTGATTTGTTAGCAAGCCTTTGTTAACAAGCCATCATATAATTTGATCAGTCAGCAAAGAAGTGCTAAGATATCACAACATAGCCTATGTTACCACTACCAATTAAAAATCTTCCGATTATTCTGACACATAGACTGCTTCTAATATATTACATTTTTTTTACATACTTCTCTAGCAATGTTATATAAATGTGCTTTGATAAAGCCTGTTAATATTTGTATACTTGTGTATTTATTCACTCCATCGTAAACAAGGCTCATTCTGGGTGTAACTGCATGAAAATTTAGCTGGTATACCTGAAAAGCAAAAGCATGTAAGAAATAGAGGATAGGGTGAGCTGTAAAGCATCAATTTCAGTTAAGAAAACATCTGTGTGAAAACGTTTGAGGTATAAAAGTATTTGAATTACTGATCTTAAATTGCTCACATTGAACAGGATACAACAAATAACCAAACGTTTATCATAGTGTAAGGCAATGCAGTATTTAAAAAGCATGAAGTATTTAGAAAATCAGTAATAGCAAAGACTCCATGAGACAAAATAAATTTGACTACTTTTTTTTTTTCTTCAGACTATATAAAAAAGCACCTGAAACATTGTTTATTTGGTTCCTAGACAATGAAAATCATTTATTTTCCTTTACTTTACAGCCACATCACAGTTGACAATATTTTTGTATAATACCTTTTCTATGTGCTCAGCTCTACTAAAAATAATGTGCTTTTAAACTAAAACTTTATCTGAGACACATGAAACAAAATCAGAAGTAATGAAAGCAGAAAGAAGAAGAACTTCTCACAGCTTGACAGAATATGCTAAGCGCAACACATTATAAATACTGGCTTAGCTTTGCCCTCCTATCAGCTGTTTTCTTACTCGTTCTTCATGGAGCTCTGGAAAGGACAGAGAATATACAGAGTAAATCTGAATGGCCTATAAAATGTAATTCACAGACCTATAATACAGGTATCAGGTAATAAGCAGGAAGATGGAAGAACTGCCATTCTAAAAAAAATAAGAGTGCTCAGAAAAAGGTTTTCACTTAAGACCCTCTGCAATTTTACCTTCTTCCTCATTCTCAAAGCATGAGAAACAAAAAAGTAGGACCAACAGCTATCATGACGAAAAAATATTTGTTATTCATTCAAAAAGTTTATTCCATGAGGTTATCAAAAATGCAACTCTCATGTTCTCAGCTCAAGGAAGTGCTCTTCTACTTGGAGAGTTCATTCGTTGTAAAAAGGTACAAAACAGACATCAAGTAAGGACCAAAGCTGAAAACAGTCATGTATGTTACCTATTACAATCCATCAACGATAAGCTTGGAAGACTACATGAAAGAATAAAGGAGGGAAATGATTCTCTGTTGGAACTCTTAGCCTGTATCTAAGAATTCAAAAGCTTTTTGTGATATTCATCGCTATCAATTTTATCTGAAATTATAAACCAGTAGTGGCCATAATCTGAACATCTGATGTAGAAAAATCATGAAGCAGCTTCCTAATCATTGCTTTAAACATTTCATGGGGCAGGGTGACTTGAATGGGACCCAGGTGAAACTCATTTAACTTTCTGGAAAGTCGTAAGTGGACTGGATTTGTTACGTCTTGCAGCATGTTTGTGTAACACAACCATTCTCACTTCTGAACTCCAAATAGAAAGAAAATCCATTTTTTCTGTTCTCTCCACATCATCTTGCCAAAGAATTTCAGAAGTAATTCTGTAGTTGACAGCTGTTTTTGTGCTATTCAGTACATCTCACCCTTTCAATCATGTTTCTGGTCTTCTCAGTTCCCACAGGGACTTCATGAACATGATACTGGGAGCAAAGGTAGCTCATCACAGGAAGAGGAGCATCAAACAACTCTCGTAAATATGAGAAAAATCCATATCGGCTGAAGAAGGGAAAGAAAAAGAAAAAAAGCAAGCATCACAAAATCTGGAAAACAAGTAAGGTGAAGTCAGTGAAGGGTCAGAAAAGTCCCACTAACCCTGAACTGAACTGGTAAGAATTCAATTTGCATGGAAAATACCAAGATCACAGAACAACAGAATGACTTCAGATGGAAGGGTCGTTAACGATCACCCATTTCCAGCCACGTTATCTGGGGCAGGGCCGCCATCTGCCATATCAGGCTACCTGGGGCTCATCCAACCTGGCCTTGACCACCTCCAGGAATGGGACCATCCACAGGTTTTCTGGGCTACCGGCTCCACAGCCTTCACTAAAGACGTTCCTCATAACATCTAACTGAAATTTCCCTTCTTTTACTTTAAAACTGTTCCCTTTTGTTCTATTACTATTAGACAGTCTAAAAAGTCATTCTCCATTTTTTTATAAGTTCTCTTTATATACTGAATGAAGGCTGCAACAAAAGCCTGAATAACGGCTACAATAAGGTCTCCCCAGAACTTGGCAGAACAAGCCAAGCTTCCTCAGCCTTTCTTCGTAAGAGAAGGTAATACATAGCAAATACATGGAAACATTACATTTAGAACCTTTCCCACCAAAATAATCTGATACGTACTGTAATTCTTCAATAGGTGTTGATGGTAAGGTTTCAGCACACGATTTATCAGGTGCACACACAGCATTCACTCTCAGTTTCTGACGATCACGCAACTAAACACAGAATATATTACTTAGTCAAAACAAGCAGAAAAAATTACTATATGAAGATCATGTATTATTCTGAAGAATTCTGACTTATTTTAAAGTAACTGACTAATTTTAAACTGATTTAACTTATGGAAGAGCCCATAAAAATCTACTCTTCTTCAGGCAGGACTGAAATCTCCAAAAGCTTATCTCTGTACACAGAAATACAATGCACTAGTAATAAAAGAACTGTTCAAATTTTAGAGCAAGGTACTCAATCTTAATAGCTAAGCTGGGTGCCAATCTGTACAGATGTAATAAGAAGCCCTCTCTTCCTGGCTCCATTTTGCACGTACATCCATTTTGCACAGACAATGGCAGATAACAGGCATAAGGCTGTAAAAAGCTTCTCATCTTAATGGAACAGAGAAGATTGAGTACACACATGAAAGACCAGCTCAGCTGGTTAAAGTAACCCAGAACCTCAAATAACAACTCACTTATGTAAAAATGACTAGCTTCTGAGAAGGATGTATATGCCTTCAAAAATTGCTAAATTGTTTATCATTAATCAAAGTACTCTAAGGAGAGCAGCTGAAAAGCACTATGATAGTTAATGTCCTGTCCTGTGGTTTTTTTCTATTTCATCTGGCTCTCAATGGGAGCAATTACCCCACCACTCCAGGAATGAGCAGCATTAGGAAAATAATTAGCCTGATTTGTTACTTGGACCATTGCCTTCTCAAGAAAGATGTACTCTCACCCATTTCGTCAAGAGGCACTAGAAATCCTTGGTACTGCATTAGCAGCATTCTGCTCTTTCCATTTCCTTGCACTAAGTACTTTTTCCCCCTCCTCAATGATTACAACCTTGTCAAAGAAGACAAAAGCTTTTTCTAGCAATAAATATTTTCCTAGCACTCCTGCAACCCTCCACCTGGCCCAGGCTTTGAAAAATATTACTTATTATTTACTCTAGACAGAAGTCTTTGAACACTCCGTTTAAGCTTTTCTACTGATCTAACCAAACAAAAAACAATAAATACAGACTTATCATCCCTCTACTAATTTGAGAAGTGTATAATCAAACAAAGTTTATGTTATGTTTTGACAGTTTCCAGACAGAAGTCTGTTGAAAAAGGACCTCAACTGAAGAGCTGCTGCAACCAGCAGAAAAAGTAGATGGATTTTACTATCCAACATGGTACACAGAGGAAAGCCGACATATTTTCCGCTAAAGGCTCCAGATCCTGAATTTAATCATGCTGGGAAACAGATATGGAGTTTCATGTCTCTCCTTTCTTCACGCTCCAGACTAGCTGAAGTGTCCAGATGTCTTCAAGGGTATGTCAAGCAAAAAAAACCACACTGCTGCTTTATGTAGCTACAACTAAAATGGTAGTAAACTCCAAAGTACGTGGCTACTAAATCAATATTTCATCAGTTTTTAAAATTAATGCCTACTTGCCTCCACAAGAAACAGTTCCATATCTTCTTGACTCTCAAAAACGAAAGCCTTCATGTCATTGGTTGAAATGTGATTTTCAACATATTTGGCATGCTTATTGTCTTTGACATTGATCTGCTCATACGAAAAAAAAAAGGAAAACGTAATAATGAGATGATTTAACACAATTAACAATCCTTCCCCTGCACCCTATAGTCAGATGATATCCAACAATTATGATTGTTAATGAAAATAAAGCCAACATTTAAACATATGTCTTCTAAGGCATACTCCCAATCTTTATGCAGCCAGCTCTCTCTGGAGGGAATCTACACTACACCAAATGCACAGGCAGTGGAAGAAGGAACGGTAATCTGGGAAGATTATAAGGATGCTGCAAGGCTGCGTAGGGCATGGTGTCCAGAAAGTCAAGGCCCAACTGGAACTAAACTTGACAAGGGGATCAAAGAAGTATAGGAAAGGCTTCTATAGGTAATTCAACCGGAAAAGGAAAGTCCAGAAGGTCACACCTCCCTCATGTGTAATAAAGGCAGGCTTTTAACAACAAACAAGGAGAAACTTTAGTCTTCACCATAAACTGCTCTAAACACAGTCCTTGAGTAGATGGTCCAGGAGATAGGAACAAGGGAAGAAAAGCCCCTCCCACTGCAAGCAAAGATCAGGTTCGTGATCACCTGGGGAACCTGAACATCTGTAAGTCTATGGGTCCTGATGAGATGCATCCCAGAGTCCTGAGTGAACTGGCTGACACAGACACCAAGCCAAACTTAATGATACCTGAAAAAGTCATGGCAGTCAGAGGAAGTTCCCGGAAAAAAGGCAGTATCACACCCATTTTTAAAAAGGTTAGGAAGAATGACTCAGGGAACTACCAACCTCTTAGCCTCTCCTCTATGCTGGGGAAGATCATGCAGAGGATCCTCCTGGAAACTATGCTAAGGCATATGGAAGAGACTGAGGCAATATGGGACAATCAGCATGACTTCACCAAGAGTAAGTGCTGCCTGACCAACCTTGTGGCTTTCAATGATGGCATAACTGCATCAGCAAGCAAGGGAAGAGACACTTGGATTTCAACAAGGCCTTTGGCACAGTCCCCAACAACATCCTTCTCTCCGAATAGGAAAGATGGATTTGATGGATGGTTTGATGGACAAGGAATTGGGTGCATAATCATACCCAGAGGATAGTGGTCAATGGCTCAATGTCCAAATGAACATCGGTGACAAGCGGTGTCCCTGTCAGTACAGGGTGTCAGTACAGGGACTAATGAATTTTAATATCCTCAGCAATGACATTGACAATGGAATCAAGTAGACGACAGCAAAATGTGTGGTGCAGTCGACAGGTCCAAGGGACAGGATGCCACCCAGAGAGAGCTAATCAGGCTGAGCAATGGGCCCTGGTGAACTTCATAAGGTTCAACAAATCCAAGTGCAAAGGCTTGGCAGCTAGGTTGTGGCAACTCCCACTATCAGTTAAGGGACAAAAGAACATAGCACAGCTCTGCCAAAAAGGTTGTGGGGGTACCAGTGGATGGCAAGATGTATGAGACAGCAACATGCCCTTGTAGCCCAGAAGCCAACTGTATCCTGGGCTGCATCAAAAGAAGAACAGTCAGCAGGTCAAGGGAGATGATTCTGCCCTTTTATGCTGACAAGACCTCACCTGGATTACAAACTGAATCCAGATGTGGAGCACAGGAGAGATAACCTGTTACAGAGTGTCCAGAGGAGACACACAGAAACGCACAAGAGATGGACCACCTTCCCACTGAGAAGAGGCTGAGAGAGTCGGGGCTGTTCAGTCTGGAGAAGAGGTGGCTCCAGAGAAACCCAATAGCAGCCTTTCAGCATCTGAAGTCTAAAAGGTGGCCTATAAGAAAGTGGACAAGCTTTTTAGCAGAGCCTGCTGTAAGAGGACAAGGGGAAATTATGTCAAATTAAAAGATCGAAGATTTGGATTGGATCAGGAAGAAAGGTCTTACAGTACAGACGGCAAGACTCTGGAACAGGCTGCCAGAGAGGTGGTTCAACAAGACCAAATGCTCAGTCCTGTTCTTTGGCCACAACAACCCCAGGCAACACTACAGGTTTTGGGTAGAGTAGCTGGAAGACAGTGTTGAGGAAAAAGAACTGGGAGTGTTCATTGATTCTTGGCTGAACATGAGCCATCACTGTGCTTAGGTGACCAAGAAGGTCAACGGCGTCCTGGCTTGTATCAGAAATAGGGGTCATCTCTCTCTACTCAGCTCTAGTGAGGCCACACCCCAAATACTGTGTTCTGTTTCAGGCCCCCCACTGACAAAAAAGGGTTAGAAGGGTTGTAAGGAGGATCCGGGGAACTACAGGCCTGTTAACCTGACCTCAGTGTCAGGGAAGGTTACGGAGCAGACTGTCTTGAGGGAGATCATGTGACATGTGTGGGACAAGCAGGGAATCAGGCCTAGCCAGCATGAGTTCATGAAGGGCAGGTCCTGCTTGACCACAAACTGATCTCCTTCTATGATCTAGTTCTACAATCTACTCATCTGGTAGACGAGGGAAAGGCTGTTGATATAATCTACCTAGACTTCAGCAAAGCCATTGGCACTGTCTCCCACAGCATTCTCCTGCAAAAGCTGGCAGCCTGTGGCTTGGACAGATACGCTCTTGGCTGGATTAGGAAATGGCTGGAAGGCTGGGCCCAGAAAGTGGTGGTGAATGAAGCTAAATCCAGCTGGTGACCGGTGACAAGTGGTGTTCCCCAGGGGTTGGTGCTGGGGCCTGTCCTCTTCAATATCTTTATTGATGACCTGGAAGAGGGCATTGAGTGCACCCTCAGTAGGTTTGCAAATGACACCAAGTTGGCTGGAAGTGTGGATTTGCCTGGGGGTAGCGAGGCCTGGACAGGCTGGAGAGCTGGGCTGAAGCCAGTGGGATGAGGTTCAACAAGACCAAATGCCAGGTCCTGCGCTTTGGCCACACAACCCCAGGCAACGCTACTGGCGTGGGGCAGAATGGGAAGACTGTGTAGAGTAAATGGACCTGGGGGTATTGATTGATGCTCGGCTGAACGTGAGCCAGCAGTGTGCCCGGGTGGCCAGGAAGGCTAATGGCATCCTGAACAGCATCAGAAACGGCGTTGCCAGCAGGAACGGGGAAGAGATTGTGCCCCTGTACTCAGCTCCAGTAGCGGCCTCACTCTGACGGTGAGGCCACACATTGAGTACTGTGTCCAGTTTTGGGCCCCTCGCTGCAAGAAAGACATTGAGGCTCTGGAGTGGGTTCAAAGAAAGGCAACAGAGCTGGTGAGGGCTCTGGAGCACAGTCCTTACGAGGAGAGGCTGAAGGAGCTGGGATTGTTCAGTCTGGAGAAGAGGCAGCTCAGGGGAGACCTTATTGCTCTCTCTAACTTCCTGAAGAGAGGTTGTAGTGAGCTGGGGATTGGCCTCTTTTCTCATGTAACTGGTGATAAGAGTAGAGGGAATGGCTTCACACTGCGCCAGGGGAGATTTAGGCTGGATGTTAGGAAATACTATTTTTCTAAAGGAGTGGTCAGGCACTGGAATGGGCTGCCCAGGGAGGTAGTGGAGTCACCGACCCTGGAGATGTTCAAGGAATGTTTGGATTTTGTGTTGAGTGATATGGTTTAGTGAGAACTATTAGTGATTGGTGGATGGTTGGACTGGATGATCTCGTAGGTCTTTGCCAACCTTGGTGTTTCTGTGATTCTGTGAAGAAAGACATCGAGGCTCTGAAGCGTGTTCACAAAAGGGCAACAAATCTGAACAGAGGTCTGGAGAACAAGTTTTAAAAGGAATGACTGAAGGAACTGGGATTGTTTAGCCTGAAGAAGAGGAGGCTTGGAGAGACCTCATTGTTCTACAACTTTCTGAAAAGAGGTTGTGGTGAGCAGGTGGTGAGTCTGTTCTCCTGCATAACTAGTGATAGGACTACAGAGAATGGCCTCTAGTTGCACCAGAGGAAATTTGAACTGGATATTAGGAAAAATTTCTTCTACAAAAGAGTGGTCAGGTGCTCAAACAGCCTGCCCGAGAAAGGTAGTTGAGCACTGTCCCTGGAGGTGTTCAAGAAACATTCAGAAGTGGTGCTAAGGATATGGTTTAGTGGGAAAGGATGGTAGGTGGACAGTTGGACGAGATGATCTAAGTCTTTTCCAACCTTGGTGATTCTATGTGGTGGATGTCTTATCTCTGGAGACATTCCAAAGGTCAGGCTGGATCAGGCTTTCAGCAACTTGATCTAACTGTAGATATTCCTATTCATTGCGGGGGGAGTTGGACCAGACGACGTTTACGGGTGCCTTCAGCTTAAACAATTATATGATTCATTGAAACACTGGCCTGGCAAAGAGCACACTCAGGACCCTGGAATTCAGAAGAGCAAAATTCTACCTGCTTAAGGAATTACTGGATGGGATCCCCTGGGAAACTCATCAAGGACAAAGGAACAGAACAGAGCTAGAAGCTACTTAAACATACTTTTTTGACAGCACAAGAACTTTCCACATCCCAGCATAAGAAATCAAGTAAGGGAGGCAGGAAACCAACTAACCAAGGACCTGATGGTTAAACTGAGGTACAAAGAGGAAACGTACAGGCAGTATAAGCATAGATAAGCAGCCTAAAAAGAATACAGGGATGTGGTCCAGACACATAGAGATAGAATTAGGAAAGTCAAGGCAAGATTGAACTGAACTTGGCAAGAGATGTGAAAACAAAAAAGGGTTCTACAGGTATGCTGGTCAGAAGAGGCCAGCCAAGGAGAGTGTACCTTCTCTGATATACGAGAAGAGAGAATTACCTCCAGCAGGCATGGATGAAGACCAACATACTGAAGTTCTTTTCCTTGCCCTTTTTTGGTAATTAGCCTTCCCATGTCTCTCATGTCCCCAAAACCTCTAACTGGGGCTAGCAGAGCAAGATTCCTCCCACTCTCAGAGAAGAACAAGTTCAAGACCACATCGTATACACTGTACAATCCTGTAGGACATGCATCCCAAGATATTGACACCGTCTCCCACAGTATCCCTCTAGTGAAGCTCAGGAATTGTGGGATAGGTATGTGGACAGTTTCACACAAGAGGGAAGAACTTCTCTACTTAGATTGTGACAGAGCACTGGAACAAGCTGCCCAGAGAAGTTGTGGAGTCTCCTTTTCTGGAAAGATTCAAAACCCACCAGGAAGCTTTTCTGTGCAACCTACAGTAGGAAACCTGCTTAAGAGGTGAGTTGGACTTGATTTTCAGAAGTCTATTCCGACCCTGTGAAGGAACTAGTATACATGGTTGCCAAGCCACTCTCCATCAAATCTGAAAAGGCATAGCTGTCAGACCATGGTGATTGGAAAATGAGAAACATCACTCCCATATTAAAGAGAGAAAGAAAGACTCAAGTAACTACATATCAGTGAGCCTGGGAAGATAACAGAACAAATCTTCCTGAAAAGAATAATGAGACAAATGCAAGAAGAGGAGATGATCCAACACAGCCAGCACAGCTTCATCAAGGACAGATGATGTGCCTCACCAATCTAGTGGCAGCTTTCAATGGTAGGATGATGGCATCAATGAAGTCAACTGATGTCACCTTCCTGGACTTCTGCAATGCCTTTGACACAGTCCTACACCACATCCTTATCTCTAAATCAGAAAGACATGGATTTTAAGGCTTGAATTCTAGGCAGATAAGGAATTAGTCCAATGGGTGCAGCCATAAGGTTGTAGTCAAATGGCTCCACGTCCAGGTCAAAGCTGGCCACAAGTGGTATCCTTCAGGGGTCTGTCTTGAGACCAGTGCTCTTAAACACCTTAATCAGGGACCTAGACAGTGGAATCAAGTGCACTCTCAGCAAGATTGCAGACAACACTAAGCTGACTGGTGCAGCTGTTATAACAGAAGGAAGCAGTGCAGCCTGCTACAACACAAGGAAGCAGTGCCATCCACAGGGAACTGGACAAGCTTGAAAAATGGGCTCATGTCAAACTAAACAGGTTCAACCAGGCTGGCTTGAGGTGCTTCAACTGGGTCATGATCATCTCAGATACGTGTACAGACTAGGAGAAGAACTCACTGAAAGCAGCCCTGTAGAGGAGAATCTGGGGGGTTCTGGCAGACAAAAAGCTGGACATGAGCCAGTAGTGTACACTTGCAGGCCCGAAGACCAATTGAATTCTTGGATGAATCAAAGGCCAGTAGTGCAAGACATGATTCTCCCCTTTTGTTCTGCCCTCATGAGGCTCCACCCAGAGCAGCATCCTGGTATGGGGCCCCCAGTACAAGGCAGACGTGGACTTGGTGGAACAGGTCCAGAGGAAGGCCACGAACACAATCAGAGGGCAGGAGCACCTCCCGTACTAAGAAAGGCTGAAGGTATCTGGGCTTGTTCAGCCTGGGGAGAAACCTCCAGGGATACCTCATTGTGACCTTCCAGCACCAAAAGTGAGGTTATAAAATAGAGAGAATGACATTTTACATGGCCTGATAGTGATGGGACAAAAGGGAACAGTCTTAAACTAAAAGAAGGGAGACTTTAGGTTAGATGTTAGAAGGAAGTTTTTTACTCAGAGTGGAATAGGCTTCCCACAGAGAGGATGTGGACACCCCATCCCTGTAGGTACTCAAGGGCAGAGAGGGAAGCTTTTTATAGTATTAACATTTCATTCAGGTATAATTCTGCAGTAACTCACGAGTATTTAGACATTAAATCTTTAATAAACAAAGACAAAAATCACAGAGAATTACATAATATAATTAAGTTTAAGACAGAATCACACAGAACCACACAACTTAATAATCTCAATATGGCCACAGGCTGGGCAACATATCAGCAGTTCAAAAACTAGACTATATAGACAGATGAGTCTATACCATATCACAGAACACACATTCAGACATTACCGGATGTTAAACAGGTTAACAAGGCCATGAAGTAAAAGTAAGGGCCATGTAATTATGTTATTTGCAAAAATAATGTGACAAGATCTTACTGAAAGAATTTGAAGATCAGGTACCAACAAGAGGGAATTACTGTGATTTTTCTTATTTTCTACTAAGTAAAAGCCATTTTGAATACCTTTACCGCATGCAAAAAGCAGAAGAACTGGCATACAAATACTCACTATTCAATACATTCAGACTGTAACAATACACTACTAAAATAAGTTGGGAATTCAGAAACAGAGGTGAAGAATGCAGTGGGTTTCCTCATCTTCTTGACATTTCAAGAAATTCAAGATTGCTGATAAACAGGTGAGGGAATGCAGAAGAAAACCATTAGGATCTTTCAAAACTTAGTCCTTCCATTTTTATCTAACACCACATCTGTCAAAACGACACACTAGGAATAGATACTTCCTCTGCCTGTAGCTGGTTTTGAAAGACAATATGAACAGCTTAAGAGTGCAATGTTATGTTTCAACATTTGCTGAGCAGGTTGTTCTATAAGATGACTACTACTATACTTTTAAAGACGACACTGAAATCTAAGTATTTGAATGTACACTGGAAGAAATCTGCAGTGGGAATCTTAGAAGAGGATCTCTTATTGGGGGGTAGGAGGAAAGGAATCAACTCACGCTACTCAAAAGTTGAGTATTATTAAATTGCAGAGTGAAAAGTACAAGTAGTTCATAATATTAGTGTACACTGGATGTAACTGGCACTTTAAGGCATTTTGAAAGTTCTGAAGTCATTCTTAAAGCCTCACCAGGATAAAGAAATAGAAATTGCATAAATTAAACATGAATAGTTTAGTGAAATACACAAATTTTCTTACTGTAAGCATCATAGGTTCACAAACTTCTTTTTTGAACTTGTGTTTGTTCTTTCTTAGCCACATAAGAGCAGAGTGCGTGTCTCGGAATCTCCTTTGAAGAGCCTCTTCCTTCATTTTAATTATATTATTAAGTTGTCCAATGCGATCAATTATTCCTGTAATTTAAAACAGCTCTTAAACAGTACACATTACAATTAGTATTATCCAATACTTATTGACTGTGTAACTACAGCAATAAGGCTGTCAGGAAATTATGAGAAATAAAAGTTTATCTTCCCACTAATTCTAAAGGAATCTGAAGAATTACTCAAGCTTACATTCTAGAATAAAATGACTTCTTCAAAGCATAAGGAAATGTGTGGTAGCACACTATTTAGTTCAAGAACACAGGAATTCAGCTCCTGGCTCCACAAGGACCACTCAAAATTCAAACCTTATGTCTGAGTGCTTATCAAACTCCAGTAGGTTCAGTACCATAACCACTTCCCTGCAGAGCCTCTTCCAGCACCTGATAACTCCATGGTGAAGAACCTTCTTCTAATACTCTGCTCTGATCGTCTCATGATAGTGCTTTGTGCTATTCCCTTGGGCCCTGTCACTGTCACCAGAGAGAAGAAATCCGTGTATGCCCCTCAAATCCCCTCGTAAGGAAGCTGCAGGCTGCCATAAGGCCTTCCCTCAGTCTCCTCTTCTCTGGGCTAAACAAACCAAGTGACCTTCGTGACTCTTCATACATCTTGCCTTCTAGATCCTTTGTCATCTTTGTAACATTTATTTGGGCACTAATAATTTTATGTCCTTAATGCTTTACCTTCATATTTAGAAACAGTAATACTGGAAAGAGGCAATGGGACTAGCAACATAAAATTTCTGAGTATTATTTCATGTTTGCAGAGAAATGAATGTGTCACAGTAGACTAAGAAAGCATTTGCTACTGATAAAAAAAAGAGATTAAATGCCTTCTACACCCCTTGAAGTAAAATATATAGTCTCTCTTTCCCTACACAATTTGAAAGGAGTTTACTATTATTAAGATTAGCCCAAGTTTGTCTAAAAAGGACAAGCCAGCCTACATACTGTCAAATATATGATTTTAAGCATAATTTTAACCATATCCTCAAAGCAAACTTTTTTCATCTTGCAAGTACATACCCTCACTGACAAATATCCACTTGTTCTTCCTAATTTTAAAAATTTTTGTGTTTCTTTTAATAAATCAGACAAGAGGACTAATCATGTAATGCGTTCTACAATGAAGGCTTGGTGTAACATCTCAAATTACTACAGCAGAACAATAAGCAGATTTTAAAGTCTTTAAAATTCCTAAAATACATCATAAGAAAAAAAAAAATTAACAGCATATCACTTACTTTCATTTTCCCTCTCTTGGTTTCTTTTCTCTGTTGTTACATCACCAATATCACTGTCAATATTTGCCCTTTCTTCCTGTACATGTTTCAGCTCATTGTTAACAGTATCAATTTGTGGCTGAAGATTCTCACAGTCTGTCACTGTATTAAGCTCATTGTTCCATTCATCTATCATCTTATAAGCGTTTAGTATTTTCTTTTTCCTGTCCGCTTCTTCATCTTTTTTCATCCTGAGAGCTTGATTAATTTCTGAAATCTAAGAATTTTGAATATTTTCAACATTAAGGGAATTCAGTATACAAATATGACAAATAGTATGACAAATAACTCATCTACCAGTGAAATAGTTATTAAATACAGTTGTAACCACACATTTAAACTGTAAGAATACATTCTAGTTCCAGTAGCCCTATGGCAGTTTAAAAGCTGATAAGATTTTATTAATACATGGAAATACTTGAGCAAAGCTAAAATAAAAACTTTTAATAATTTTTTTAAAGTCTCTTTAATTCTACACAAATGGAAGTTTAAAGCATAACACCCTCCTTAACATATCTGAAAGTAAGCCTAGATAGCATAAAGCCTACAGCACGAAACTTGAACTACAATGTGCAACTTGAACTACACAGTCGATGCCTGAGCACTTAAATGAAGAACAGTAATTCCCCTTTACAAAAGATCTTTGCTTCCTCTTGATGTACTTAGTTAAAGAGAGAATAACCTTAGACTCTCACAATGTATACTTGAGGGACTGTTTAATGCTGTGTGCACTACTGTATTACAGAGTCTGTAGCTTCTCAAGAATAACCTGTAATGCATATATAAACATATATACAATGCATTCTGAAAGTTTTTAGATTGAACTGACTTTATGTAGCATATACCTGTTAAATAGTTACAGATACTGACTAATAGATGTCTGATTCTCAGATGTGTTTTACTGCTATATTTAAGGACTAGCATTCTACCTGAATACAGCATGTACCATAGCCACTAATGAATTAATAAATAAGCAAAAATACCACCACAATTACGGTGACAAACATCAAGACTCTTACTTGCTTATCTTTCATCTCCAGTGCATCTTGCTTTTCTTTATATTTTTGAGAAACATCTTTGATTTCATCAGCCTGCATAGAAGATATTTAAATTAGATAGTAATAAAAAAGTAGAATGCTTAATTATGTATAAATACAATATTCTTTTAAATTTGATTCATTTTTGAAAAGAGAACTACAAGTGAATGTATATGACTGAAAATGGCAAACTCACCAGTTTCTTATTCTAACTTATATCTGAAACATCTACACTTTCAGCAATTCGTACAGAACTGAGTATTGCCATATAATCTGTTCCTAACTATGCAGAATCTGATACGATCTACAAATTCAGGCATGACAGAAGAAGCCTCTCAACCTAAAAAATTCCACCTTTGACTTAAAAAGTTTAACATTCGATTTAGAAAAAGAGTCCAGTTCTTGCTGTTTAAGGATGTGACTTTATCAAGGAAAGTTTATACTTTGAACCAAACCCTAAAAGAGCAGGAAAGGCTTCAGTTACAAGCTCAGGACAGCCAAAACAGTTTGTCAAAGTCATCCTGACTCTGAAGTCCGCCATACTAATGATATAGCCTACAAAACCAGCATTACAAATTGCTGACTAATGGACAGGACAAAACAGTTGTAAGGGACCCAAAACTATTGTCAAGTGCAAGTGCCTTATCACTTCAGAGCTAAGCAGAAGTTAAAGGAAGTTAAGGAGGACATTATTCAAACTTGCCCTCATTGAAGACTGACAGGCCTGTGGCTTCCTTTTTAGGAAGCCCATTCTAAAGTTTAACCACTCTTATGGTAAAGAGACATTTTCCTAATGTCTAATCCAAATCTCTCCTGGCACAGCTTTGGGTCATTCCTGTGCATCCTATCTCCAAGGAATTCCCAGGGGCAGAGCCTGGCATCTTCCCCTGCTTCTCCCATTTAGGCAGCTGCAGCAAGTCATGATGTCACCGATGCCACCTTTCAGCTTCCTCTTCTCAAGACTGGACACCTGAATTCATTACAGGTCATGCCTTCCAGGTCTTTTACCAGCTTTGGTGTCCTCCGGAGGCTTTTAAGGACCTTTTGTACATTACAGAGCCCAGAACTGGACACAGTACCTCAAAGTGAGGCCACATCCATGCAGCAGAATCATCTCTTTTAACCAGCTGGCAATGCTGTGTTTAAGGCACCCCAAAATGTGTTTTGCTTTCTTGACTATAAGGCTACACTACTGGCTCATGTCAGCACAGATGCCCTTCTGCTGGGTTGCCCTCCAGACACTTACGTACTTCTGTCTGGCACACCTGTAATCCAGGTGCTCCAATCTGCTCTAAAGGATGCCATAAATGACAGTACCCAAGACTTTACTAAAATACTGCAAGATTACAGTCACTCCCTGTAAGAGATTATTTTTTTATGTCATTGTCTCAAAGCTTGCTGGGGACACATGAACAAGTCCAGGCAAGTCCTGAGCAAAAGTTGTGAAATCCTTTCTCTGGAGAACTTTGATGGACAAGTCCTGAGCAAGGGCTGTGAAATCCTTTGTCTGGGGGACACAGATGGACAAGGCCAGGGGCAAGGAGAGAGAGATGAGCTGCAGCTAAATAGCTGTGAAGTGCTCCTTTGTGTGGACCTATCTCAGGATGATGGCCATCTCAGGGGGTACTCAATGACTCTTGCTCAAGGCCCACCCTTGTCACGTAGGCAGGAGAACAAGAAGGATAAAAGAGGAACTGAAAACCATGAGGATAGGTTTCTGACAACAGATTCCTTATGAAGAACAGAGGATTACTGACTATCAGATTCCTCACGAAGTGATGCCTGCATGTTGACATACTCCCCTGGGCCTGCTGCCTGAGCGCTGCTGCTTCCTCTAGGATTGGCGCGGGGGGGGGGGGGGGGGGGGCCACGGCGCATCTCCTTCCTATAAATTGGATCGAGACACTCCCATCCTTTCATTCACTAGCCGGGTGATGTTACTATAGAGGGGATCAAATTTTTAAGCCAGGACTTTCCCTTCATGAGCCTAGGCTGACTACATCTGATAATTACTTTGTTATTTAAGTGCCTTTTAATGGCGCTCCACAACTTCACCAGGTGCAAACGTTAGACAAACAGTTTCCTAGATCTATTTATGTAGTAAATGGGTATAGCTTCCAGTCAGAGGCAACCTTCCCAGATTCCTAAGAATCCTCTGGTAAATCATTGAGGGAGGTCCAGCTACAACTTCCACTAACTCCACCCGTACTCTGGAGTGAATTCTGTCAGGTGCTGATGTAGGCACCACTGTCACCAGAGCATTAGAACAATTTAGGTTAGTAGAAACTTCTGGAAGTCATCTAGTCAGGATGGTATTATTTCATCAGATTATTAAGACACTTGCCTGAGTCCTGAAAGCCTCCAGTGATAGACCCCATTACTTCTTTGGACAATCTCTTTCAGTATTAAAAAGCCCACATAATAATTACACTCTTCTCAATACCTAACCAGAACTTCCTGCACACCAAATTGCATCTGTTAACTTTTTTTTTTTTTTAAAAAAAAAAAAAAAAAAAAAAAAGAGTAGGAGAATCACAATCTTTTTGTCTCAAAATGCTACCTGGGAAGCATAACAAGAGGGAAAGAAATAAGCGTGGCAACCTTCAGACATCTTACAGTGTCTCACTGTCATATTACATAACTTCAGTTGTCACTAAAATTAACAGGTTTAAAACATTATCACTTTTTCACAAGTATTCAGAAAAAGCTACTAATTGCAAGTCATATTAAAAAAAAACAAATGGCATTATAATCACACACGTTACGCTTTCACTACATATTTATCTTCTTCCGTGAATGAATAAGGCAGGAGAGAAAGCCTGAGTAAATTACAGTGCAGGCATAATCACAGCATTCCCACTGGAAGGAATATCCTCCTACAATTCAAGTCACACTGTAAAGCTTCAATAGAGAGCACATAGAGATAATTGTGCAGAATCTTTCGCCTCTTACAAGCTAAAAGGTCACACAACTTAGAGGCCCTGACTCTGCTGCTGTTTGCATGGAGGCAAGATGAAACAACACACCTTATAGTAGGAATTCACTACAGTACAGTTCTGATTCCACAATGCTCTCTCTAAAGATCTCAAGTATCACTCTGAAGATGAATACCTCTTTCAGGAAACTGATAAGAAAACATTCATAAAACAATTCTGAAGCCCCTAAAACTCCGAGCATTATTCAAGAAACAATATAATATATATAAATTTTTAGTCATCACTATAATTTCAGTTGTCACATTTATATATACCGACTTAATAGAACAGATTAACAACTGTACTCGTGTTTATAGTTTTCATGGTACAACCATAACACTCTGCTTTGTAGTATCAAATATTGTCAAAAATCGCAAAGCAATTGGTGCCAAAACTATTCCAGTATTCTCCCAATTTTATCATCATTTTCATTCAAAATGGGAGGATGCAATTTTCTTCAGAACCCACATGTCTCATAAGCCCAAAGCAGACAGTGTGACTCATTTTTCAATCTAACCGATTTACTGCAAGGTGTTAACACAGTGACAACAGAAATAGCCATTCTCTCCAGGTACAGTAATTTCTTCCAAAGTTTAACTCCCTTTACTTTTACACCCCTCCTTCCAGGCAAAATTTATAATGCTGGGCCTGGCTTTTTGCAAACAAAATGCAAGCAAAACATAACAACAAGGCAGTTTATCTCTGTTATCATATATTCTCAAGCCAAGAATAACCTCTCCACAACCAGCAAGGATTACAAGTATTTGGTAACATAAGCCTCAACCAAAGGGCCTAAAAACCATCAAGCTCCCTACAGGTCTGTGTCCAAAACAGGGAAAACTTCAGATGTTAAACTGCTTTCTCTTAATGCCCATCTGAAAGTTTGTTTAAAACAAAACAAAAAAAAATTCAGGCAAAATTGAAGTTATACTGCTTTTATAATAAAAATTATTCACTAATCAACTCATCCTGGTTTACAGCATAATTATCTCTGAAATTACCTCCTGACAGCACAGCAACAAAGAACATACTTCCAATGAACTTATTTCCACAAACAAACAAAAAAGGTATGTGGGAGTTTCAACAGACTAGAAAGACCTACTGGTGCAGAAGTCCAAGGAGTATGTGCATAACTTTAACACAACTTCTAATAATGTCAAATAAAGTCTACCTGCATTAATGGACAGCTATTTATCTCAACGGTATCTCTTAACTGAACAATATGATAGGAAGATACACAGTTAAATGAAACCTCTTGTTAACTTGTCTGTTGTCATACTGATGTTGAAGGCATAACTAGACATGCAATAGGTTTCCCTCTATTGTGCCTCTCAGCACAATCTAGGACTCTGCAGGGGCTCTGAAGATGGCAAAGATGGCATGCTAATCATCCAAGTTAGTCTTGGGTGCACCATTCAACATCAGGGAAAATTCTGGTTTTGGAAATGCTGTATCATAATGATATATAGAGTACTACAACACAGTCAAAATACTGGAAAGTAAGCACCGAAAAGCACTACTAGAACATCTCAGTAAAACTTCCATGAGTTGCTTATTGCAAATGTCACATCTGTCCTTCTTCACAACTTTTTGGCTTCTAGAATACTGAAAAACAAAAACACGTAATTTATTCTCCAAATCCAAACAGAATACCACTTCAGCATAAAGCTATCCTTGTAAATGTTTAGAGTTTGATACTTCACAAGTTCAGATATAGCACTGAAACAAATCTACTTAAGAGTTAGTCATAAAAGGGTGTAAGCCAATTAGGAAGCACATCTCCCCACCTTTACTTACATAGTTCTGCAGCAAAGAGCCTATAGTAAGTATGCTCTCTTCAAGTTAAAACTGAAAGGTTCGCTATTTTGTCATAGGTTTCTGATATGGAACCTAACTTCTAAATGAGAAGAGACCAATATTTTTACAAATTTTGGCAGCAATGGTTTGCAGCAGAATTCCTTCTAGTTTTAAACAGATCAGCATAACATTTAATTAAAAATATTAATATAAACGTGACTAAAGCATAGCAAGATAAAAGCAGGCCACAAAAACAAAGCTTATCACTTCACAAGAATTTAAGTCCTTACAGTGTAATAAAAATAATCATGATTACCAACTGTTAAATTTCCCCTAAGAAAAAGCACTTACTCATAAAAAAAAAAATTACAAATAAAAAATCCCACAACAAAAACAACACACACACACACACACACTACCACCACCAACAACAACCTGATGAGGTTGAATATGAGCAAGTATAAACTCCTACATCTAAAGAAGAATGGCTGCATGTGTCAGAATAGGTTAGGTGCTAACATGACCTTCTAGAAAGGAGCTCTGCAAAGGACTTAGGGGTCCTGCTGGACGATAAGTTGCCCATAAGCCAGCAGCATGCCCTTGCAGCCAAGAAGGGGCCAATGGCATTCTAGCGTGCATTACAAAGGATGCGGCCAGCAGGTCCAAGGCAGGTGATCCTCACCCTCTATTCTGTCATGAAGGCACACCTTCAGTACCGGATCTAGTTCTGCGCTCCCCAGTTCAACAAAGGCAGCAACCTTCTAGAGGGTCCAGCAGAAAGCCAGAGAAATACTGAGGGGCCTGGAACATCCTCCATACAAGGAAGAGAGATCTGGGACTTCAGCCTTGAGAAGACTGAGAAGGGATCACATCAGTGCCTACAATTATCTAAAGTGCAGGAGACAAGTGATGGGGTTAAGTTCGTTTCAGTGGTACCCAGGGACAGGAATAGTGGCAGCGGGCACAGAAAGTTTCATTCAAACATGAGGAAGAACATCTTTACTTTGACTGTGACAGAGCACTGGAATAAGCTGCCTACAGAGGTGCTGGAGTCTCCTTTTCCGGAGATATTGCTTTTCTGTGCAACACCGGATGGAACCTACTTTAGCAGTCAGTTGGAATAGATGATCCCCAGCAGTCCCTTCCAACACCTACAATTCTGCTTTTCTGTGAAATGCCACTGAAGTTTCAGACTCTGACTCTATGAGTGCTTCATTACAGAAGGTGCCATAGGTGCCTTTACAAGTCTTTGATCTCATCAGTCACCTTCAAATACAACTGCGGCAAACAGTCTCATATTACTAGTTAACTCTGGTTAGTAAAAATTAAAAATTAAAAATTAAAAATTAAAAATTTTTACTGCCTACACACATAATCACGTCTGCAGACTGATTGGGTACTTGATAGTTAAGTCCTGCTTTGAATAACTACCTTACTATTTGTAGTATAAAAATTGCAATTTTCCTGATCCCTAAAAAGAAAAGCTACCCAAAAACTAGACACTGATGTAAAGCATAGGCAGGCCAGCCATTTAAATTCTCTGCGTAACAATATCACAACTGGCGGAAGAACTACTGTCTACTAAAAATATTATACCCTACTTATGCAATGAAGGCTAAACACCAGAAAAAAGCTGTTAGACCAGGAATTTGGCCTAAATTATCCACCAAACTGGCCACATTTTTAGAAGATATAAAGAACACCCACAAGTAAAGTATAGATCAGCTGAAAACACACATCAGATTTAATATCTTAGGGAAGCACAATATCCCTGAAGATTCTGAAGGAAAAATACAAAGCATGCCTGTTCTTGTAATGCCAAGAGTGGACTTTCAGAGTGGATGCTTAAGGTTTCTTATGAAATGCATTCCTTACACTTTACTGCTTTATAGGAACAGATGTTCAAAAGGCAGAACCAACACCAAGAGCACTTCAAAAAATTATTCTAAAACATATTATGGCACACTAGGAAGAAAGATTCTACTTTTTTACACTTTACAAAGATGAACAAAGGACACCTGAATACTTTAACTGAGAGCTTAAAATACTTACCGTATTTCTGATCTTCGTATTCAGACTGTTATAAGATTCTTCAAGTTCTCGGATTTTTTTTGTCAGTGGAGATTGCATTTCCTTCAGATTCTTCAGTTCTTCCTTGGCCTGGTCTCTCCTTTGTTTTACATCCTCATGTTGCTGACGAACAGTTTCATATTCCTTGGAGGAGTTGCAAGTAATAAAGATTTTTGTTCTTCCATTCTAACAATGCTTCAAAATTTTAAGTAACTGAACAAAAGTTTTAAGAGAAATATCTCTTTCATAGGCTACAGCTAGGGTGACTACTCTAGTAATCCTCCCGTTATTGATCACTATGACCAAAAGATACAGAGATCATCTCATCTTCAATGAGCAACATGCACATTTAATGGTTCTCAGGTGACAGATAATAGCAGAAGAAATCCGCTTGAAACAACTCTTCCTTTAAATTCATCCAGGATAAATGCAAAAAAGGTAATTATTTAGCCCATCTACATTTGGAGCATTAATTAGGCTGAAGTTCTTAAGCTACGAAGCAAATAACCACAGAAAACTTTAGGAGAAAGAAAAGGATGGAATAACTAGATTAGAGCTAGTACCATATAACATTGCAATAAACACAAATAAGGCAGGGGAAAGAGAGAGAGAGAGAGAGAAAGAAAACTTCACAAAGCAGACATGGAAAAAACTGAAAACAAAAAAAAAAAAAACAAAAAGTTTCCACCTTCAACTACAAATGTCAAAGAAGTCAATATATAGGGTGTCCAACCTATGTGCAAGAAGCATTCCAGAGAAAAAATGGAAATCAGTGCAACTATTAAAAAAAATGCTACTGCTAAGAAACTGGGAATTTTGGGAAAGAAGTTAAGGTTGAGTCATTATTAGAAACTAGTTTATTTTTTCATATTACATCATCTGGAAAAAATAAATAAAAAAAAAAACGTGGTCCAATGATTGTTATATGTTTACAAGAGAAGAAGAGATACTCAGAGGAGAAAAGGAGAAGGAAGAGAAACGCGCAAGTAGGATAACAGAGGAGGAAAAAAGTGCGCTGGATTTGACAGGCACGAAGAAAGCCTCTGGTCCACTGCATATGCCCTTATTACTCCAAGCTTTGAAACAAAACAGAAGAATAGAATACAAGCTCCATCTGTAAGAACTAACTCTGTATTATCTACCACTGGATGGGACTTACATGGCAACACTTGGTAGGTGGGAACTGTAGTGGTGGCCTCTGCGTGCAGAGCCCAGATCGGAGCCAGCTCCAACTGCTCCAAAAGGGACCCACTGCTGGCCAGAGTTGAGCCATGACCAACACTGGGTGTGTCTCAGAGAGAACAGACTGAAGAAAGGCAAAAAACTGCCATGCAACAGCAGCTGGGGGAAAGGAGTAAAAAACTATGGGAGAAACAGACATACAACCTCCAACGTCAGTGCACAAGGAGGGCAGGAGGTACACCAGGTGTGGAACCAGGTTTCCAGCAGCTCAGGAGAGGTCCCATGGAGGTCATGGACCTCCAGGAGAGATCCAGGAGCAGCAGGCTGTCCCTCTGCAGCGTGGTGCAGATCTCCACATGCAGACTGTGAAGGAGCCCACAGTACAGCAGTGAATGTGGCCTGAAGGAGGCTGCAGCATAGGAAGAGCACCAGAAGAAGCAGGCTCCAAGGGTATGGAGCTACTGCCCATGGTAGAGCAGGAGATACAGGGAAGCTGGTGCACATGGGGACTTGTGGTGTTGCAGTACAGTCCTAAAAGGTGGGCCCCATAGTAGGGAGCCATGCTGGAGCAGCACTTGGAGAGCTGCATCCTGTGGGAAGCCCAGAAAGGATTAGTTTGGGAAGGATGGCATTCCATGGGACAGACCCCATGTGAACAGGGGGAGTGACCACAGAGGATGTGACAGCAGAGATGAAGAGTTACAAGCCCCCACTCCACGTTCCTTTGTGCTGCTCAGAGAAGGGGCTGAAAAGCCAGTTTTGGTTTGCTTTTAGCTTCTCACTGCTGTAGTCTGCAGCAGTAGGCAGTACATTATGTGAAACTCCCTTATGCTGAGCCTGTTTTGCCAGTACCTGTTGAGCAATCTTTGTCTTTACCTTAATTCTTCTGAGGGGGAAATTCAAGAATGTGTGACCAAGCTTAGCTGCCCATCGGTGTGATACTACCACAGTCATCACTTCCTCTTAGTTATTTAATCCATTTGTAAACATACATGATTAATAAAAAAAACCTATGCAGGCTATTTCTTTTTCACAATACCTATTTCTATACATACGAAACATATTTCAAGAAAGCTGCTGTAACCTAATCTAACACTAATCCCTTTAACGCAGCACAGTTCTAGCATTGCTGTATTAGAAAAACTATGGCAGGTAAGAGAATCACTGAGTATAAAATGAAAACGTACCACCCAAGGTCTTTTTCTCTGAAGCATATCAATTAGGTCTAGATGGCGCTTGCATTCATGGTATCTATCAACATCCTGTTTGTATCGTTCAGCCCGCTGTTTCATTTTTTCCAAAGAGTTGACTTTGTCTTTGCATACATTCTGCAAGAACACACATTTTCATATTTTGTAGTATCTACTCCATGCAAAAACATTTCAGAAGTCATCTATACCTCACCTGAACATTAACTATGCCAAAATTTAACAGTAGAGGACAATTTAGTATAGCAGTAATTATAGGGAAAGAATACAACCGGAATCGTTGTGCAGCTTTTTCAAGTAACTTCATTAAATGCTTCCTGTGAAAACAAATGTAAGTTAAAACTGAAGAAAACCTTTTAAAATTTATTGAAGTTTCCTAATGCATTTCACCCCTACAAGCTGATTCTGATAAACACAAGTAGTGAAAATACTTCTGAAAGATCTCACGGAGGTTAATAACAGAAATACTAAGATTGTTATTTTGAAGCACTGTGTGTGAATGGAAGTGCACATGTGTGTGCATAAACATTAGGAATGGAACTAAAGATTAGGAGAACCACCTGTACTGACAACAACATATCATTCCAAGATACCATTCTCAGCACTGAGTAACACATTATTTCTGTAAAAATTAGAAAACTTGATATCTGGGAAATTCACAGCACAGATGAGTGTCAGAGAAAGACCCTGCATGCTAACAAAAGGACAAGCATGCACCGTATCACATATGCTAACCCTTTTCGTTTGTTAAAATTTTAAGGCAGGAAAAAAGGATTAAGAGGTAACAATCTTATCCACAAATCATGGAAATCAAGATTAAAACAAATGAACGTCTCTTCCCAGCTCATGGCTCCTAAAACAGCATAAAAGGCAAAGCAGTCAGTCCTTCAAGGACCCCAGAAAAACCATGAGGAGATCACAGCAGGCATCCCCTCACCTCTATGTTCAGAATACTTACCTTCATGTGTTTTAGTGCTTTCAAGCTTGAGAGTAAGTAAGATGTGAAAGATGTGCACTGCTGGGTAAAATATACCTACTACAGACTTGGTAAATGAACAACAACCTGTGAAAAAAATCTCCGAGACCTCAGGTTAAATTTTATAACGTGACTTTCCCTACAGCCATTCATATCTGTCTATACTATATACAAGTTTACCTCTAGTTCTCTTTCTTTTTCTTTTAAGCTTTTCAGTTTACAATGAAATTGATACATTTCTGGAGGACCAATGGATTTTTCAGTGGCTTCAAGTAATTCAATCTTACTCATTCTTGCAAATTCTCCAACTTTGTCCTACGAAATAATAACAAAAAAAAACAATACAAATACAGCAATAGTTAAAATAGTACAGTAATACTGGATTTAAATACAGCAATTCTACTTCTCACAAACATCAACTTACAGTTATCTATCTAATAGTCCAGATAAAGTTAATTACAGGACAACTATCTGACTGAAAGGCAACCTAATCTTCCTTTACATTTGTAAGATTTCATACATGGCTTTCTCTGAGCTGTTCTGGCATAATTTAAGTTTAATAAGCTCATAATAGCTCAGTTGTTATTTCAGCAGCTGGGGACAGCTGCTGAGGACAGGTCCTGAGGACAAGGGTTGGCTCATCAATTTTGAACTGGCTATCATTTCTTCTGAATGAAGAAGGAACTGTTCACTTCAGGTAATTTATGTTTTTTGGTCTGTCTTCTTGAATACACTTCTCCTTGAAGAGATGAATAGGCAAAACTGGCTAGGTTCCGACAAGGTTCCCCTTTACTACCATTCATAAAGATCTCCATGAACTAGAAAGGAACAGAACTGTCTGCACAGAAACTCTGAACATCACTATCTCAAAGAAACTCTAACCTTCCTGAGCATGGATTCAGGTATCAAAGCAGTGTGCAAGCTCCTAAGAGAGAAGACATTTCCCGTCAGGAAAATTTTACTCTTACAAACACTGATTCTGAATATCCTTAAGACCTACCCTATGCCCAAGAAACTGTTGAGCCACAGAAGTAAAAAAAAAGGCTATTAGCAATTTCTCTTGCAACTGCAAGATCACTTAACAAGGCTGCTTTCTGGATTTTGGAGAAAGAAAACCAGACAACTTTTTGCCTTCATTTACCAATACAGAATCCAGTTCTGAGGAAGTGACTAGTTACAAAGAGAGAAAAAACACATGCAGAGATTGACAGGATAAGTCAGGGATGCAGGACTGTGGATGCCCCATCCCTGGAGGTGTTCAGGGCCAGGCTGGATGGAGCCCCAGGCAGGCTGATCTAGTTGTAGATACGGAGGTTGGCAGTCCTGCAAATGGCAGGGGGGTTGAACCTTAATGATCCTTGAGGTCCCTTCCAACCCAAACCATTCTGTGATTCTATGACTGAAGGAATCATGCAGATAAGGGCACAAAGACAGTGCTAGACCTCAACATCTTACAACACTTTCACTACAGCTTTGCTGATGTGTTTAAGAACACCTCTGCAGTAGTAGTGAGAGGACAAAGAGGCAACAACTAGCATTGTTACACACACAAAAATAGAAGGGAAAAAAAAAAAATATCAGCTACTTTTCCTTAGGTCTCACAGCATGTAAAGACAGTCCAGTTAGTAAGCTTTACAGGTCACATAGCCTCTTCCTTCTTTCAACACCACAAATACTAGTATTTGTACCTCCCCCCACTCACCTTTTGAATGGTCTTATTAAATTGCTGAAATTGCTGTAAGATGAAGAAATAAGAAGCTACAAAGCTCTCTGAAAATATAACACATCATGCATCCTCCGTACTTCAAAATATTTCATACCTGAGGAAGAAATTGGCACAAATTGTCCACCTGGATATTTAATGCTGCAACCTGCTCCTCTACTGTTTTCAGGGTTGTTAGTTTCTTGTTGATATGCCACGTTGATGTGTTGGTCATTACTTGAATCTCACGTGTGATAATGATATTCTCAGGTACCTTAAACCTGATTAGTAAAAAAAAAAAAAAAAAAAAAAAAATTTAGATTTCTGAGAGTACACAAAGCTTACAAAATGCAAAAGCACATTAAGAATTTCTATGATTACTTGAATATTTAGTAACTCAGCAGTTACAGAAGGTTTTGTTTCAGATGATATCCAACACTTTAATGATGAATTAATCCCAGTGTACCTCTGGTGCTACTCCAAAAATATCACAAATATATCCAAATGTCAGCTCAGAGGTAGTTATTTATATAAATTATTCCTGATTAATGTACTTAAATTCAATATATATATATATTTAAAAACTATTACATATGGAATGGTTTATAGAAACACAATTTTATTTGAAATAGTAAGCATTAAAATTGGCACACAGGAGAAATAAAACCACTAAGTTCTTAGGGCAAGAACAATTCATGTACAGAATTCCATCAGTAAACTATGCATATGCATTCCAGCTGGAAACAAAGACTGCATCATACTGAATGAAAACAGCAGTATGTTTTCATTTTTCGCTTTCAAAGAATTGCAGTTCTTTGCACCAATGATGCACCAACTGCCCATTTAGTTCTGCACTTCAACACTTCAGAAATTTAGTCAGGTTAACAGTAGAAACAAATAAGCAATGAGACAGTCATACTCTCAAAATCTTGGTCAGCACTTCAGTTTGGAAATTGTCTAGTCTGTTTAGAACACACACTGTTAAAAACAAAGAACATAGGCTCATAACATTTTGGACTTTTAGAAAGTTTAAGAATAGAGATGACAGTAGAAGTGAGTAATTCAGCAAGTGGAGTAAGTGCTGTAACAACAGGAACCTACTTGTGGAGGACTACATGAATATTTCCCCACAGTCACCTATCTCCACATTTTAATCTACCCATCTTCTTCAAAAGATCTACAGATCCATGCTCCTTCCTTTTATCAAACAAAAAGTTTTTTGCAAAGGCTCTTGATTTCAGTTACAATTCAAAGACTATATCTAATATTTACAACTCAAATTTTAAAATTCGTGTTCACAAATTCACCTCAGGGTAAATAACAAACAAGTGTTAAGCTTCTGAGTAAAAATTAAAGGGCAAGATAAAATAGGTAACATGGCTGCGAGTGTGTACTACAGGCCACCAAACCAGGAGGAAGATGGTGAGGCCTTTAAATACCCTAATATTTGCTGGATAAGCAACACAGCCAGGCACACAATCAGGAAGTTCCTGCAATGTGCTGAAGATAACTTTCTGATGCAGTTGGTGGTGGAGCAGATGAGGAGAGGTGTGATTCTTGACCTTGTTTTTACTACCAAAGAAGGGATGCTGCAGATGTGAAGGCTTGGGGTAGCTTGGCATGCAGCAATTATGAGCCAGTGGAGTTGAAGACCTTGTCAAGTCAAGCAGAAAGCAGGACTGCTACCCTGGACTTCAGGAGAGCTGACTCTGACCTCTTCAAAGATGTACTTGGAGGTATCCTACCCAGCCTGATGCCCCACAGACATTAGAAGGGACCTGTGAGAGATCCTTAACACTTAAGCACCACTCCTTCCAAGCTCCACTTTGGTGCAACCCTAAAAATAAGAAATCAAGGAAAGACAGCAGGAAGGATGAGCACGGATGAGCAACGAGCTCACGGGTAAACAAAAAGGAAAGCAGGTCCACAATATGTGGAAAGAGGGCCTGTCCACTTGGGAAGAATACATGAACGCTGTCAGGACCTTAAGAATGCAACAACGAAGGCTAAAGCCCACCAGGACTTAAACCCTGCAAAGGAGGTAAAGGACGGCAAGAAAGGTTGTGGCTTATTTTTTTTTTTTTGTCTGTTTTTAAGTACATCAATAGTAAAAGGAAGACTAGGGAAAACATGGGTGCCCTACTAAATGACGTGGGTGCCCTGGCAACAGGGGACACTGAAAAGGTGGAGATACGGCATGCCTGCTTTGCTTGTCTTTACTGCGAAGACCGCCCCACGGGACTTCCAGACCCCAGAGGTCAGAGAGAAAGTCTAGGAAATGGAAGGCTTCTCTAGAGTTGGTGAGGAGATGGTCAGAGAGCATCTAGCCAAAATCAATGTACACAAATCTATGATCTCCTGTCAGATGCACCCATGTGTGCTAAGGGAGCAGGCAGAGATAGCTGCTGAACCGATCTCTATCACGTTTGGAAGATCTTGGAGAAGGGGAGTTCCTCAAGACCACAGGATTTAACGTCACTCCAGTTTTCAAAATTCTGTAAGGAGATCTAGGGAACTACAGGCCAGTCAGCCTCACCTCCATCCCTGAAAAGGTGATGGAACAACTTGTTCTGAACAACCTCTTCACACAACCAGGAGAGAAGAAGGTTATCAGAAGTCATCATCAACATGAATCCACCAAGGGGAAATCATGCTCAACCAATTTGGTAGCCTTCTACGATGTAATCACTGGCTGGGTAGATGGGGAGAGAGCAGTGGATGTTGAGCACCATGACTTCAGCTAGGCCCTCCTGGGAAGATCATGGAACAGATCATCCTGGATGAAATGCTTGGTCACGTGAGGAATGAGCGTGTGATCCAAGACCACCAGCACGGCTTCACCAGGGGAAGGTCATGCCTGACCAATCTGGTGGCCTTCTCTGATGGAGTGATGGCATCAGTGGACAAGAGAAAGTTGACCAATATCATTTACCTGGACTTGAGCAAGGCCTTTGACATGGTCCCCCACCACATCCTCATCTCCAAATTGGAGGAATGCGGACTTGATAGGTGGACCACTAGATGGATAAGAAACTGGTTGAAAGGCTGCAGACAGAGGGTGGTCATCAATGGCTCTATGTCCAGGTGGAGGCTGGTAATGAGCAGCAGCCCCCAAGGTCTGTCCTGGGACCGGTGCTCTTTAATATCTTTATCAATGACATCGATGGTGGAATCAAGTGCACCCTCAGCAAGTTTGCTGAGGACACCAAGCTGAGTGGTGCAGTTGACACAGTGGAAGGAAGGAAGGGATGGCATTCAGAGGGACCTCGAGAGGCTGGAAAGGTGGGCCTGGGTGAACCTGATGAGGTTCAACACAGCAAAGTGCAGAGTTTTGCACTTGGGCCAGAGGAATCCTAGGCATCCATACAGACTGGAAGGAGCGGTGCTTGAGAGCAGCCCTGCAGAGAAGGACCTGGGGGTCCTGATGGATGAAAAATTTAACATGAGCCAGCAGTGTGCTCTTGCAGCTCAGAAAGCAAATGGTATCCTGGGCTCCATCAAAAGAGGGGTGGCCAGCAGAGACAAGGAGGTGATTGTCCCCCTCTACTCTGCTCTTGTGAGGCCCCATTTGGAGAACTGTGTCCAGGTCTGGACCCCCCGTACAAGAAAGACAGGGAGCTGTTGGAGAGGGTCCAGAGGAGAGCCACGAAGATGATCAGGGGACTGGAGCACTTCTCCTATGAAGACAGGCTGAGGGAGCTGGGCTTGGTCAGCCTGGAGAAAAGAAGGCTGCGGGGTGACCTCATTGCAGCCTTTCAATACCTAAAGGGAGCCTACAAACAAGAGGGGAACCAAACTCTTGAAATGGTGGATAACTGCAGGACAAGGGGAAATGGTTTGAAGTTGAGGGAGGGAAGACTGAGGTTGGATGTCAGAGGGAAGTTCTTTACTATGAAAGTGGTGAGGTTCTGGAACAGGCTGCCCAGAGAGACTGTGGATGTCCCGTCCCTGGAGATGTTCAAGGCCAGACTGGATGGGGCCCTGGGCAGCCTGGTCTAGTATTAAATATGGAGGCTGGTAGCCCTTCATGTGGCAGGGAATTGGAGATTTATGATCCTTGAGGTCCCTTCCAATCCTGGCCATTCTGTGATTCTAACACCATCTCCCACAACATCCCTGTTATGAAACTTAAAACGTATGGGATGGATGAGTAGACAGCGAGACAGATTAAGAAGTGGCTGACTGAGCTCAGAGGGTTGAAGTGGTGGATAGTCTAATTGGAGGCTTCTAATTAGTAGGTCGGTGCTAGGTCCAGTCTTGTTCAACATTTTCATCAGCGACCTGGATGAAGGGGTATAGAGACCAATCTCAGCAAGTTTGCTGATGATGCTCTGGGAGAAGCAGGAGCACCGAAAGGCAGTGCTAGCATTCAACAAGACCTGGACAAACTGGAAAGTTGGGCAGGGAGGAATCTGACGAGGTTTAACAAGAACAAGTGTAGAGTTTTGTACCTTGGGAGAAATAACTGCATGCATCGGTACGAGTTAGGGGATGACCTGCTGGAGATGAGCTTTGTGGAAAAGGATCTGGGGGCCCTGGTGGATGACAGGTTGACCATGAAGCAGCAGTGAGGCAACTGGATGAAATCAGGCTCTTCTCAGTGGTGTGTAGCAATAGGACATGGAAGAAAGGCCTAAAGCTTGAACATAGGAAGTCCCATACAAACATGCAGAACTTCTTTACAGTAAGGGGGAATGGAACACTGGATCTGGTCTTGCAGCGAGGTTGTGGAGTTTCCTTCCCCATAGGTATTCAAGACACATCTCAATGCCTACCAGTCAGACCTATTGCGGGGAACCAGATTTCCTAAGGACTCTTTCAATGCTGCAAATCTGTGACTGTTCGTCTACTCTAGTCATTCTCTTTAACTACTTCCTACCAACTAGACAAAGTCTGAACCACTGCAATAGCATTACATCTTAACATACTACACATTTCTCTTCAGACTTTCAAACAACACAACAATCTAGTATCTATGCTGGAAAAGACACAGTGTCTTACAGAAAGTTATTCTAAATCCAGACCCATCACAACATCTTCAAAGAATGACCAACTTGACAACTCCTGTGAGCAAAAAAGTCAAAGGATTTTTTTTTTCCAAAGACCTGTTCCAGCTCGTCTTTTTCTCTTAACACAATTCACATTTCATTCCATTTAGTCAGGGCAGCCAATTTTTACACAAATTAACTATGGATTGGAATCAGTTGAGTAGCTCTACACCCAGTGCAGACAAACATTCCAAGGATTGCGAAAAAAAAACAAACAAAAACCACATTGCTGTTGCTGTTTCAAGTTAATCTCTACCACAAAGCAGCCAATGAGGAACTGTTAGGATAGGTTCTCTTTGTTCACATTTAGTTCACCACTAATACAGGCAGCATGCCTTCTATGACTTGTTTGCCAGTAAACATGAGTAACTGACCTAATTTCACGACTAACTCCGAATTATGTTTTAGTTGCTCTATTTTGTGTAAGCTTACTCAGAAGACTGCATTGCCAGGAATTAGTTAGATCTAGTTTTTTCATTGTTTTGTTTCAGTACATAATATTTCCAGTAAGAACACAGAAGAATCCCTCAGGTCAGCATCAGCAGTACAAGTGAAGGCAGAATACTAGTTTTAGAATTTATACCACATTCATTCTTCTTCCTTTTTAAGTCACTTCCAACCACTATATCATGACAGTAGTACTGACTGAATCAATTCTGCCCTCCATACCATCAAAAACTCAACACATTATATATACATCAATCTTTTTCTACATATTCTTTGTGCACAAAGACAAGGCAAAATGGTTCAGAAGGCAAAATTTAGACCAACCGTCACTGTCATTTGTTGAGTTATATGTTTTAAAGCTTAAAACGTTGAAGGGGAAAAAGAAAAAAGAAGCCATCAGCTACAGCTTAGAGGAAGGTCTCTGTACATGATCTTTTTTCCACAGCTACGTAAGAAAGTGCATGACAAAATAAACTAATTAAAAATGCATGAGGAAATATAATTTTACTACTTACAGTTCAATTTCCACTAGACCTTTCAAACACCCCTGCTTTACAAAGAGACCAACCTAGAAAATGAATTACAGAAATTATTATTGCAAAATAACACTGCTTTAAAATGTAATCTCTTACCAAAATATGCATTTGTACTATAGGCTTGCTATAATGGTATATATTATTGAAAACCTTACTATTCTTCTGGCTGTGTATTAGCTAAAAATAAAGGAAGATGCTATTAATTTCCTCTTTCATAAAATAACAGCACTAGAACTTGTATTTTTGATCAATTTCAATCTTCAGAACTGAACAAATTACAGCTAGCAGATCCACAGAGATTAACAAGTTCAGTAAACAAAGGCAACAAAACTCAAAGGCAGTGGCACGTGTTAATACTAATAGTATAAAAGTATATAATCATAAAAGCAGCAACACAGTGCTGCCATGTAGGTAATTTCCTTATTTACCTTAGATTGAGATAGAGCTGTAATATGCACAAACATTTACGTAACCAGATTGAGTGCTCCAAAGAACTACTGAAATATATTTCATTTAACTGAAACAGCCCAGAAAGCAAGAGGAAGAAAAAAAAAAAAGCCAAGAAAAAAAAAACTGACAATAAATAAATAAATTTTCTATTCTAAAGTCACCATATAATCTCGAGGAAGCAAATATGATGAATCCTAAATTAAAATAATAATAGCGAAACTGAAAGTCATCCAGATTAACAGCTCCAAGTCTTTATAAAACACCTTTACACATATCAAGAAAATCTTATTTCTATGGGTGACACTCTGCAACACTGTGGAAATCAGAAGTGAGTTATCTTCAGATATGACATTTTCTTTATTCAGGTTGCATTACAATTCAGGTATTTTCCATTTTTTAATTTTGACAAATCAATCAGCAATAAATAGGGCAACCATTTTGGTAACAGCCTTGTTTCTGGCCCAAGTTATTCTACAGCTTCAACACCTTATATTTTTTTTACAAAACCAGAACATATCAAAGAAAACAGTTCATTCATTCCTTTCCCCTCCCTGCTGGACAACACTCTTAATGAAGAGCTGTATAATCAATGAATATACATATGTTATAATTAAGAAATATATGACAGAGTTTGGCTAAGCAGGTTATTACACCAAAAAAGAATAGCTAGAGGGCTTACCCTTGTCCTGGGCTCACTATAAAACCTCACTATAAAATCCCAAAGGAGGGATCTCCAGAAAGAGATCCTTCCTCACTGGCAGTCAGCTCTTAAGAGGGATCTAGGAGAGGTGGAGCCAGGCTCCACTCCTTCCAGCAGCACAGGTGAGTTGCCTTCACCTGTGCTCCTGTGGCTGACTCATTGCTCACCTCAGGTGATCAATCAGAGGTTCAGGCCTTGATTCAGCAGTTTCCATACAAGTTCACATTAAACATGAAAATTAAAAATGTTCATAGTCACCTTTTCAGCCCGTCCTAAGAAAGAAGGTTTTCCAGCCAGTCCCAGACAGATGGCACAAACAATGCTTGACTTCCCTGTTCCATTAGCGCCTATAATCATGTTCAAGTTGGGTCCTGGATGTACTTCACAAATGTCATATGTTCTGGAAAACACAATATTTTCTTCATAAACAATATGCCATTTAAAAAAAAAATTACTTGCTCAAAACCATTTTGATTACACTAAATATGACAGATCATTATTGTATCAGATAGATTCATTGTTCAAATGTTACTTTGTAAATAAACCCCAGAGTGAAAACCGACACTCCACTGAACACAGTAGAACAAATTTTTACCTGTTGGAGCACTTACAACAACTTCCTTCAGAACAGATGTTTATAAAGGAATGAAATCTAGCCCAAAAAAGTGACAACTCCTATTAACTTTACTAGGACTTGATATTATCCACTCAGTTGCCTCTCACTGCAGTCACAGAAGCAGATTAAAGCTAAGTTGTACAATAAAGTTGTCCCTGGAAAGGTGATGGAACAGCTTGTGCTGGATGTCATCTCCAGACAACTGGAAGAAAAGTAGGTTATCAGGAGTAGTCAGCACGGGTTCACCAGGGGGAGGTCGTGCTTAACCAACCTGGTAGCCTTCTATGATGTTGTCTCTGGCTGGGTGGATGGGGGGAGAGCAGTGGATGTAGTCTACCTTGATTTCAGCAAGGCATTTGATACTGTCCCCCACTACATCCTTATAACAAAGCTGAGGAAGGGATTTAGGCAGGCTGAACCACTGGGCTAAGGTGAATGGGATGAGGTTTAACAAGACCAAGTGTCGAGTTCTGCACTTTGGGCACAACAACCCCATGCAGCGTTATAGGCTATGGGGTGAGTGGCTTGATGAGTGTGAAGAAGAGAAGGACCTGGGGGTGTTGGTTGATGCTCAGCTGAACATGAGCCGACAGTGTGCCCAGGTGGCCAAGAGGGCCAACGGCATCCTGGCATGCATTAGAAACAGTGTGGCCAGCAGGAGCAGGGAGGTGATCATCCACCTCTACTCAGCACTGGTGAGGCCGCACCTTGAGTACTGTGTTCAGTTTTGGGCTCCTCACTACAGGAAAGATGTTGAGGTCCTGGAGCATGTCCAGAGAAGGGCAATGAAACTGGTGAGGGGTCTGGAGCACAAGTCTTAGAGGAACGGCTGAGGGAGCTGGGATTGTTCAGTGTGGAGAAGAGGAGGCTCAGGGGAGACCTCATTGCACTCTACAACTTCCTCAAGGGAGGTTGTGGTGAAGAGGGATTTGGCCTCTTCTCCCAGGCAACGAGCAGGACACAGGGCAATGGCCGCAAGTTGTATCAGAGGAGGTTTAGGTTGGACATAAGGAAGAACTTCTTCTCTCTGAGAGTGGTCAGGCACTGGAATGGCTGCCCAGGGAGGTGGTGGAGTCGCCGTCCCTGGCAGTGTTCAAGAGGCGTCTGGATGACGTGCTGCGTGGTATGGTTTAGTGCTAGTGGTGGCAATGGTGATGAGGAGATGGTTGGACTGGATGATCTTATAGGTTGTTTCCAACCTTGTGATTCTATGATTCTATGAAGTGTGGAACAGATGAGTGGACAGTGAGGTGGGTTGAGAACTGGCTGACTGGCAGAGCACAGAGGGTCGCCGTTGGTGGTGCAGAGTTTGGCTGGAGACCTGTAACCAGCGGTGTCCCCCAGTGTCTGTGCTGGGTTCGGTCTTGTTCAACATCTTCATCAGTGACCTTGATGAGGGGATAGTGGCCACCCTCAGCAAGTTTGCTGATGATACGAAGTTGGGAGGATTGGCTGACATGCCTGAAGGCCGTGCTGCCATTCAGCAAGACCTGGACAGGCTGGAGAGCTGAGCAGAAAAAAACCGGATGAGGTTTAACAAAAGCAAGTGCAGAGTCTTGCATCTGGGGAGGAATAATTGCATGCACCAGTACAGGTTGGGGGATGAGCTGCTGGAGGGGAGCTCTGCAGAGAGGGACCTGGGTGTCCTGGTGGATGATAGGTTGGCCATGAGCCAGCAGTGTGCCCTTGTGGCCAAGAGGGCCAATGGCATCTTGGGGTGCATTAAAAAGAGCGTGGCCAGCAGGTCGAGGGAGGTGATCCTCACCCTCTACTCTGCCCTGGTGCGGCCTCATCTGGAGTACTGCGTCCAGTTCTGGGCTCCTCAGTACAAAAAGGACAGGGATCTCTTGGAGAGAGTCCAGCAGAGGCCACAAAGATGGTGAAGGGCCTGGAGCATCTCTCCTATGAGGTAAGGCTGAGTGAACTGGGTCTGTTCAGCCTTGAGAAAAGAAGACTGAGAGGGGACCTGATCCAGGTCTATAAGTATCTAAGGTGTGGGGGGCAGAATGGTGAGGCCAGACTCTTTCCAGTGGTGAATGGAGAAGGACAAGGGGAAACGGCCGGAAACTACAGCATAGGAAGTTCCGCACAAATGTGCGCAAGAACTTCTTGACAGTGAGGTGACGGAGCACTGGAACAGGCTGCCCAGGGAGGTGGTGGAGTCTCCTTCTCTGGAGATGTTCCAGACCTGCCTGGATGCCTACCTGTGCGACCTGCTGTAGGGAACCTGCTTTGGCAGGGGATTGGACTCGATGATCTCTGGAGGTCCCTTCCAACCCCTACAATTCTGTGATATGCATCATGGCTTTTCAGTTCTGCAAGAAGCCATCGGGTTCTGTGATACTCCACCCCATAGGCTGGACATTATCCAGTAGCTTCCATTTCTTACAAGCACACAACTTCAAGGCAAGCCAGTCTGATCAGTAATGATCATCCTATATCGACGAGCTCTAGCATTCGTAGTCCTGTTCACAGCCTGCACCAGACAAAGAGGAAACAAGGTGCTATCACCAAGAAAGGAACAGGAGTCTCAACAATACGACAGTGATGTACTTCAATATGCCGTGCTGTACTTCTGGAAAACAGCATTCTCAAATCCTTTGCCCTAAGACTTGAAGACGTTTTAGGCTCCACCAGCCGTTATGTACTGTGACCCACGATCTATGCTGAACAAAATTCTTCTCAAGGCTGAAAAGGACACCAGCCATAAGAAACGGAACTGAAAGCTTTCCCGGTAGCCAGCTCCAAATAGAGCCGTATTCCCAGCACGCAGAACTCAGAGAACCACGTGCAACTGTCAGCGCCACGGACGCTTTATTCTAAGCCCTAGAATTCTAAGTTCTCAAGCCCAGCCCCTACTGCCCGGCCCCGTTCTGCGCTCCTCTTCCCTCCGCGGCTCCACAGCCGCCTAACAGAGCGGGAAAAAGGACGCAGGCATCGAGCGGGACGAGAGGAACAAGCAACCAGGTACGGCCGGCACGCCCCGGCGGAACGCAGGGCCGCGGAAACGGCACCGCGTCGAGAGCGACGGGCAGCCCGCCGCACGCGCGGGCCCTCCTCCCCCGGCGCACCGACGTTGCGCAGCCCCTTCCCCCAACCGGCCCACCTCGAGCGCGGGCACCGCAGCACCCTCCGTTAGCCGGGGGAGGCTGCCAGCGCCCGGCTCTCCCGGCCCGCAGCCCGGCCCGCCCCACAAACGTTCCTCGGCGAACATCGCCCCGCGTCGGCCGCCGACCTTCGTCCCCAACGCACCAGCAGCGCCGGCGCCGGCTTCCGAGAAGAAAGCCCCGCCGACCGCTCGCGGACTCACAGGAAGTTCTCCATGTAGATCCTGACGATGGAGCCCTCCACGAAGCGCGGCTTCCCAGCACGATGAGTGTCACAGAGGCGGAGCTGGGAGCCCTCCACCCGCAGCCGCGCCTGCACCGCCATCTTCCTCCCACCCACCCACCCACCCTCCGCGAGCGGGTGCCCCGCACCGCACTCCCATTGGCTGGAGCGGTAAGTGGGCGGGACACACGCACTTTGAGGGGATCGTTCATTGGTAGACTCTGCTGCGGTGAGGCTTCCGATTGGTCTGCACCTCACCAGGCTGGTATCCATTCGCTGGAGGAATAAGAGAGCCGGTCCGAGGGGAGGCATTGCGCTCCCTTTCGACAAAGGAGGGGGCGCGGCTGGAGGGAGGGCGGGAAGGCGGGAAGGCAGTGCGGGCGCGCGTAGACAGCAGCGAGTCGCGGGCGGACCGGAGGGAAGTGTGCTCTTCCCGCCTCGCTTGATCGCGCCTCCCAGCCGGCGCGACGTCATGTTCCTGCTGCCGCCCCGGGGGGTCGGCCAAGCCGAAGCGGCCGTACGGAATCCGCGAATCACGGGCTCGCCTTGCCGGCTGCGGGCTCGCCTCGTGTCGCCGCCTGCCGCTGCCGAGTGTCGTAGGAGAAAGCAGCGCCGGGCGGTGGGAGGGTGCTGCCCACGGTCGAGCCGCCAGGTGGCAGCTGCAGGCCGGTCCCGGCGGCAGCCTCTGAGAGACGGGGAGAGGGATCTTCTCGTTCTCTCGGTACCTACCTTGGTGCGATCGCTTTTGTTCTTTTTGAATTTAATAAAATAACTGGGAAAATATTTCTCTTAGACGTGATACTGCTGTGTTGAGGAAGGCTACGCAGAGGTGGAGGCCTGCAGTTCTGTGAAATTAACGACGCCTGCACCGAGGGTTGCCAGCAGCGCTCCGACGCTCCTTGCCCTGTCCGTGTGCCTCTTTCCACAGGGCTGTGGAGCACTGCTGGAGGCCGGAGATGGCAAGATGCTGCTGTGGCACCGGGAGCCAGCCCCTGGCTGCAGCGGTTTGACAGAAAGTTTACGTGGAAGCAACGTGTCAGCACGATGAACGAGGATCTGCTGGGAGGATTAGCGTATAGGTGCTGTGAGGCCACCTTTGGCTCAGGCTCATCTATAGTGCTCTACAAATGCTGAGGCTGCATCTGTTAAGATACAGACCTATAGAATCATTTGAGCTTGAAAGAATCCTAAAAGCCCATCTAGTCTAACTGCTCTGTAACAAACAGGGATATCTACATCTCTGTCAGGATGCCTGCCTGACCATGAGTGTCTCCGGGTAGGGGCTTCCTGTTCCAGTGCCCACCAGTCTCATAAAAAAACCAACTTCTTAATATCCAATCCAATTCTCCCCTCTTTTAGTTTGAAATTGATTCCCCTTGTCCTATCACAGCAGACCCTGCTAAAGTGTCTGCCCTCTTCTTTCTTATAGGCCCCCTTTAGATACTGAAGGCCGCTATCAGAACTCCTCACAGCCTTCTCTTCAAGATGCTCTGTATGAGTGAATGTAGCCAAAATGGGACCAATGAGGAAAAACTTTGTTAATACGGTTTGTTTCCTTCAAAGAAGAGGTGGAGAGAAAGTAGAATGGCAGTGAGAAAGTTATATAGAATACAGGGGAAGGAGCCGGGGAGAGAAGGCAGGGAGTTGAGTTGGGAGCCGCTAAGGAGTGAATTATCTTCAGCAAACATTGGACTTTCTTTCAGATCCATGTCCAAGATGAAAGCACAGCAGTGCATGCTAGTAATATCTGTGTGTGGAAGGATAATGAAAATGTGTGTGTATTATTAGTGAAGTAATTAATAGCTTTTTAATTCTATTTAATAAAAGTGCAAAAGGATAAAATTGTATATTTTTAACACTGGTGTATTTCTTACTTAAACTGGTAACTGATCAATTTTTGGTAATATTTTGCATGATAAAAATTCTCAATTAAATCAGTTAAATTGCAAGCTTGCAGTTAGAGCAGGTAGAGTTGAATTCATGAGGTAACACTTAGAGCCAAGAGTTTAATGTGTTCCAGCCTGGTAAATCGATCCCTTTTTCCCTGAGTTTGACATGGACCATTTTTAAGGGTCTGGAGAGTATGGATGCTTGTAAGAGCTGGAAGGAATAAATGAAGTCTTTCATTTCATTTCATCTTCAGTCCACTACTGAAATCAAAGATATGTTTTTATGGTTCCTCTCGGAGAAACAGACAGTGATTGTTTTGCTTACCTCTAGGATTTTGCCACTCACACTTAGAACGCATAGCATTGCAAATTCCCCAAGGAAAGGTACAATCCTCCATATTCAGGGGCCAGATTCCTATGTATTTGATGGAAAGAGGGAATTGTGTGTATTCCACCCAAAAACCTGAACACTTCAGAGTGGATAAGCTTGCCAGTGACAAAGAAGAAACTGCAACATGCGCATCCATTGTATGATTTGACTCAAAAAAGATCAGTGTGTAAATGGACTCTGGTCCATGAAGAAGCTCAAAGGTTATTAATTTCTGAGGCAGGAGTATATCAAGTTTTGAGACCAATTGACACCACTTATCCTTCACTCATAAATGGGGTTTTGGAGTTCATGGCTTGACAATGCATGTGTAGCAGAAAGGACCGGAGGGACCTACCAGCCCAGCACGTTTCTATTCTCATAGCTTGAAAGATGCAAAGAAATTGTATTCAGTTTCAGAGGAGGGTTTCATTGTGATTTATCTAGCTTGGGAATTGATATCTGGAATCATACTATATACATACATATCTGGAATCACAAGAAACAAGGGATATGCATTGCCTTCCCTGATTTTGTCTAGAGGTTTTATACTCACTATGATTTGGGTAAATTTTAGGGAGATAAGTACCTTGTACCATCTCCAAGCAATTCTGCTTGGAATCATTTGTGGAATTGAACGTCATCAGTCAATGATTGTTAACTTCACCATAATGCAGATAAATACCACTTTTGTCCCTTGCACCACTGTGCCATGGTAGCATTCTCCCTGTCAGGGAGGATATTTTGAGCATGAATATAATATACACTGGGATGCAAATCGGTATAGACAAATTTCCAGCAAGCCAGGCATCCCACAGCTTGCTGATCATGCCAGCTGTGTGTGGGCCTGCTCCCTGAGACAAGTGTTTGATCCCAGGGGCCATCTGGATTTGGCCTCTGTTCTCTGCAGTGGGGAGTGGCCTTTGCTGGGAGGCTGGAGAGAGTTGTGTGGGCATTCCATACTCCCAGCTACCCCAAGCACATGGATAGCATAGAGAACCAAGGACATATTACAAGATTTGTTAAAACAACACAATGTAGGTTGGTTAGAATGCCTTAGGGAATTGGTGACCAGAGTGAGCAATAGGTGGGGAATGAGCAGGTGCCCACAACTAAATGTCTTCTACCCCAAGACACCCTTGCTTCTCCAATCAAAACAGAAGTCAGGTCACATTATCACAATATCCCATTATCCAGGGCAAACAGTTTTGGTCAAGCTGCTGGTGGAACAAGTCTCCTTAGTACTTAAAGCCATTCCGAACCATTTTCCTTGGATAGCCACATATGCTCTGGATAATTTCTTCCTCTTAACTAGGTCTGTGAGGACTGAGTTTTCTGTTTTCTTTCCTTTTTTAGGGACAGAACATTGAATGTCCCCTTATGCAGAAGCTCTGGAAATGCCTCTCACTAATATTGTGTATTCTTGTTGCAGTAATATTTGCAGACTGTTGTGGGTATGGGCAGGGATGTACTTGGGTACGGTCACTCCTCATGGGCCAGAGGGAGTGCAGACACTGATGCCCTAAACTTTGCATGGGAACTAAATCAGGGATTTGTGAGCATTTTGAACTACAGTGATCTGTGTATATCCCTTCCTCAGTCTGTTATTTGAGGGATGAGAACCTTTTTGTTATGTTTCTGACCTTTTTTGGTGTCATTAACTGTAGTACTGGTCAAGGAATGCCATGGTTGTTGAAAAGTATACAAGTTTCGATAGGAGATACGTGTATATGTTGGGGTTGCCTTTCTTATGGCTTCAGAAATTTAGATTCTCTGTGTAACAACACTAACAATGACGTCTTAGATGAAATAATGTTTGTATGATTTTCAGTGGCGTGCAGCAATAGAACAAGGGGCAGTCAGCAGAACCTGGAACGCAGGAAGTTCCATACAATCATGAAGAACTTCTTTACGGATAGAGTGATGGAGTACTGGAACAGGCTGCCCAGAGAGGTTGTGGTGTCTCCTTCTTCAGAGGTATTCAACACCCTCCTGGATGCTTACTTGTGCAACCCACTGCAGGGAACCTACATTAGCAGTTATCTCTAGAAGTCTGTTCCACCCACTGCAATTCTGTGATTCTGTGATATTGTGGAGCATTCCACACACAGTGTTCTTGTCTTGAAGGTCCACCTCTCTCCACAGAATCAAAAATAAATGAATTCATATTGTAGACTGTTAACAATACATGGACTTGCCAAATCAGTATATCTGTATAGCACAATTTGGATTGGCTTGGGAATGTTCGAACTGAATATTTTATTCGTATTTAACATTGGAGCAACATGCAGGGTTGAATTATACTGCACATTGGAAACAGATTCATCAACAGTCCAAGAACCCATCCAAATGACCTAGGTGGGCAGTATACAAAGCTGACAGGGAATCTCGCATCCATTAGTCTTAGAAAACATGACCTGACAAGTCTTGTCAAACTAAACTAGATACGTTTTTGGAGAACTAAACTCACAAGTGCAACAAGTATCAAAAACGTCATCACAAAATGAGGTGGACTTGATATGTTACTTAGGGAGCAGGGCTCATGCTGCATGTTAAACTTAACCGAAGAAGAATGTTTTATCACTATCCATAATGCCACCACTTGTAGCTCATACAAAGATGAAAGAAATTGCTGATAAGACTTATGAACTGTTCCAAGCTTTCCAACCAATAGACTGGCTTGATAGACTCTCACTCAGATCCTGGTTCTCCAACATTTTACAATCTCTGGGACTGATGTAGTGGGAAAAATGATTGGCACAAATCAGGCTAGCCTTGTTAATTGGGCTTGTGATAGTTGATAGTTGGCATAGCTATTGTTAGATGTATGATTACTCGGCTGCTTTCTTCTGTCCCTTCTCTCTTCACTCCTTCAGTTTGTTAATATCACCATTCCTGCAAATGAACTTTAGACCATTTTCTTTGTTACTCATGGTTAAGCCACCAGGTGATGTAAGAGACCACTGAGGAACTTGACTCAACAACTTCAGTTCCAGAGAGAAGATAGGGGAGGTGGACCAGGTCCTGCTGAGGCAGGGCAGTGAAATGTTTTACCCATATCCTTTTATGGTCACTTACTGAGGAGAAGGTGCACAAACACCAGAGACCCTTGCTGAAAACTCTCAAATCTTCTGGAACTCCTAGCTATGCAGATGCAAGGTAGTTGCCACCTCACAGGCAGTCACTGAACAACAGCACTATATAAAGCTGAGAACACATGTTCTGCTGTCATTGGTTGACCCAGAGATCAAGACCCAATTCTAGATAACATGGGACCTGGGGACGTGGTGAAAAATCTCTTTCATTCTCCTCTTACCCTCTTTTTCTTTCTGATCCCTTTTCACTTGTTTATTTAGTAGCTGTTGCCTAAATGGGCCTTTAAGTAGTTGACTAGGAAATAACACCTGTTCCAGAGTGCCCCTCATCCATAATGGTTTTGTTGTTACAAGTTACCTAGTTTTGCCTCAAGGTAGTTGATCAATTGCGTTTTGAAAGCTGCAAAATTGTTTTGTGTTGTTCCTCTGAGTATTTACACAACTCTGTCTATCTTTTAACTCCTGCCAACCAGGGAGTGCCCTATTTGGAGAATTCCAAAGATTCACCTTCCTCACAACCCACTGAGTGGGATGAGACAAATTTTTTTACTCATGTATCACGCTACCAGAAAAGCATGCTGTCTTTGTGGTTTTACCTTACATGGTAGTCCTTTTGGAGAAGTGGGTGTCCTGAGCATGTACTCACACTCACTCCTGAGCTCCATTAAGATCCAGATTAATGCCACGAATTTAGGAGTTTGTGCTGTCTTATTGAAGCCTCATGATTGTAAACTTGAGTTTACATTAGATTTACTTTGATGTGACACAATATTCATCCAGAATAGAGTTTGATTTACATTGAATAAACCTGGAATAACAGTAATATTTTCTGTTGTTTTTTCTGTACTTCCACTGATGCAACTGGGACCAGATTTTGGTATTGTTTTTTAAAAAGTAGTAAGGATAATGACAAAATGTTAACTAATGGAAAACATTTAAAGAATGTAAAAGACTATTATGCAAGAGGGTATTAAAAGACCTTTTCCTCTGCTTAAAAGACAAGTTCAGTTCCACTGCAGCACAACTCTGCAATTGCAGCAATCAAACACAAGCTTTCTAGTGTCTGGGTGCTTTAGCAGCTTTTGAAGTTTTCATAGCCATTCTACAGATTGTACCACAACTCAAAGCAATTACTTGCAAGTTCTCCAGTTGCTCTTGAAGAAATGTTCAGACAGTGAGTAGGCTGAATGCGGAACAGTCTCAGAATTGGTCTTTGCCCTTCTGTGCTCCCTGTACAGTTACTGCTGCAGCGAGAGAGCAACAGACAGTACACAAAAATGGATCCAGGGAAGAATTCAGGTGCATGGCGAGTTTTGTAATTGGGCAGAATTAATGGGGTGTTTTTACATCACCATAAAACTGAAGCTTGCCAGTAGAGAAATCAGAGTACATCTTCCCTGTTTTTCAGATTTCTTACAGCCCTTGGACTGATAGTGATTTAAAGCAATTTTTCAAATTCTCCCTCCATTCTTTAAATCCCGCAGAAGCAGAAATGTTGTGGGATGAATATTATCCTCACTGATATCTTCAAAATAGTTGTACCAGTGAGGTTCCTAGATAACCACTGTGAGAAGAATAATTTGCTTATGTTCTCATCTGTATCAGTCTGAAAATGATCACTTTGTTGGAAGGAAGCATAGCTAAATGAAGCTGTTAGAGGCAGGGCTGACACAGTTACATCTTCTGCTTCATTTTCTTTTATAGAGAAGTGAGAAGTACGGAGAATCATCAAACGTGGTGAATTTAATGACTTCACTTTCACTTTTTTAAAATAAATAATTTGATCTGAATGATTGATGATACCAAAACAATACCTTTATAGAACAACTGTAAAGCCACGTGAACTTTAGGAAACAGTCCACTGATTTTGCTTGGTTTCATTTGCATAACATAATTGCAGGAATCGTGGTTCGTAACCAGCTGTCCACAGGACTGGGGGTAGCTACGACAGGCAGCTAAAATGTCACTTCTTTGGTGTGTTTCTCAGTCTCTGGGAAATAAACCGTGTCAACTTATGTCAATCAATAAGCAAATATGCATGTTATTACCAAATGTATTTTAATGAACAATTTTGCATATGTGTGTCATCAGAATGAAAAGGCTAACAGGCTAGTTTATGTTTTTTTTCCTAAATGCACTCTGTACCTTTCCATGTAACAGGCTTTGGGTGGAGGGTATCTAAAATAGGAACCTGGTCCAGCATGCCCAAGGTCCTGTTGATACTTAAAGCCAATTAGAAATGCCACATCCTCTGTTCTGAAAGGATCAAAGGCTATTTCCATTCTTCAGGGTGCCTATCTTGCAGAAACATCTAGTATGTTAGAATCGTTTCTATGGGTCAGTACAGGAACTTCCTGTAGTAGATCAAACCACTTTCCATGTTACACAACCCATGCTCTTCATTTTTTCACATTCACAGCAATAAATGCAGGTATTATATCAAGTTCTGTTGTTCTTCATTGCTCCAATAACTAAAGCCTAAAGCAGACTTTTTCAAAGTTATATTTTATTAGGAAGTTTTAATGTTTTCAAAACAAAACTTCAAACACAAATATAAAAAAAAAGTCTTCAAAATTAACAGATTGTGTGAATTCAATATCTTATCAATGCAATTGCAAGGTACTGTAGTTGGGTAAAGTGTGAGTACATTCTTTGTGAGTGTACAAACTGTTTTATTTGGCAGTAGGTTACACTGATTTATACTGAAACATGAGAAGTGAGCTTCTTATTGCTAAGAATGACAAATACATTTCTTATGGTAAAAGAATACAAAAACACAAAAATTACCAGCAAAGTGTTAAAGAGTTTCCCAGAGAGAATTGTCTTATGAATAATTGCACTTAGCCTGTAGGATATTAGTAGTATCTAATAGTATTTTCTTTATTCTCTTAAAGTATTTATTATTTCCTTAACATAAAGCCATTCTGTACCCAACACAAAACATTCACTGAATGCAGATTTAAGATAACACAATATTAGATTTTAATTGTGCACCTTTGCTTTCCTCTTTTTACCTATACACCAGAAAGATTTACACACCAAAAAAAAAAAAAAAAAAAAAGCACTAAAATACTGTGTTGAATGATCTGTGCAAAATGGGAAGCCTCTATATAGTAATTGATAACCTCATGCAAAAGAGAAAAAAATTAAAATTAAAAAACAGTCTAAGAAGCCCTGAGTCAATAATTTCATTGCAAAGGCGAGGAACACGAGTGCTCTGAGTTTCTCCTACACTTGGATGATTATCCAAATGAGTCCAGTCTTCACTTAAAGCACATTTTAATACAGGCCGCTGTGCAGTTTCTCACATAAAAGCTTTCTATGCATTCCGCTTCTTCCAGCAGACTGTATTTAATACTCAATTTCATTTAAGCTGTCTGGATAGCCTGATGAAAATTGAATTTCTTCCACTTCTAGAATACAAAAAGGGGGAAGTACTATAAGTGCTAGTATTTTTTAATATATAAAAGAGAATATAATTACTGTGTTGGACTTAAATGGAACTGCCATACAGGTTTTTGAATGTGCTACAAAATTTCTAAGAGACCAAATTCTGAAGAATGGTTTCACACATTAGCAAACATTCTACATGAACAGCAACATAAATGCAGATCCATCCAGAGGGGCTTTAAGGAAAGACATATTGACTAAGTACAAAAAACACTGTGTGACTTGCTAGATGTCTCCTAAGAAAAGCGAGCTTAAACTTACCTAAACAGGGTCCTGCTTGGAACAGAATATCATCAATAGCTGTGTCACTTCTCATCGACACCCCACGGATTGCTTCAAAAATAATCTGTAAAGATAAGACATAGCTTTTCAGGGATACCCTACCTAGAAGGAAGGACTGAAAGAACAACTTCTCCCCCCAAAAACCATGCAGTCTGTTCAGGGATCTAGTGTGTCCTGAAAGCCTGATTCTTGGAAGAACACCTCCATACTCCATTACTGGACTAACTTCCTTGGTCACAGACTTTGAATATGTACTATGCTGAGGGGAACAGATTTGTTCTCACAGTTCGGTAGGACACTTCTTTATTTTGAAACAGTGATAAATCTGCTCCAGTGATGTAATGTGCCTATTTTCCTTTTCAGCTGAAATGTATTGTCATGTGTTACTCAAATCAAAGACAAGAGAGAGAAAAAGAAGAAAAAATAGAAGAAAACATTCTGTTGTGATTCATCATTCCTGATGAAGCTAAACTATGATTTTAGTGAAAGACTAGTAGTCCTCAGCCCAGTGCTATTTCAGACAGTATCAGTTCAGCTTTCTCTTTGCATCATTCCTTGTCTTTGGTGCCACCCTGAAAGACGTAGCCTGTTTATCACAGCTTAGTGACAGTATCAAATTTAGACAAGGTTTTAGACGGTGGAAGGAAAAAAAATTGCACAAGTCACCTACATACAATCTACCACTACTGAGAAGAAGTGATGGAAAAATACACTTAAATAATTTTAGAAAGTAACTCTAAGTTAATGAATTAATTAACACTTCATTTAACTCTAGGACCAGGCTTCCCAGAGAGGTAGCTGAAACCCCACGCCACTTCAAGAGGCATTTGGATAATGTGGACAGTAACATCCCTTAACTTTTGGTTAGCCCTGACTTGGTCACAGAGTTAGATCAAGTGATTTTCATAGGTTTGTTCTGTTCTGTTCTCCTGTTTGCTATCCCAAAATTATGCATTAATTCAGCTTATTCAGATGTCCATTCATTCAACGATGTCTACATTTATTTTATACAACTCAAAACCTGGATTCTATATAGCATAACTATATAGCATAGCTCAGCTTTACCTTCCTTTTTTTTTTTTCCTTACCTGGTAGTTTCTATCACTTTCATATTCTATCACTGCCCTTAGCCACGAGATGCTTTGCTCCCCTGTCCTCCTCCACAAAGGAATCTCTTCATCATCACCTTCTCTTTTTAGATAAACACTTAATAATCCGGTCCCAGCTCCATACATGTGATAGAAAAATGTCAAGCATTGTTTTCCAGAGGTCCCTCTTAGTGATCTTGAAATTAGGTATGCTCTCTGTCCATAGACCATGTTGGATGCCTCTATATACATGTAGTATCCTTAAAAAGACATACAATCAAATATTAATAAAGAACAATACATTCTCTCAACCCGTTCACTAGTTCATTACACAAAAACCCATGACTGAAACTTTTGAGAAGGAAAACTATATGATAAACTATTAGCTGTACTCGTGAATTGCAGTATTTGCAATACTGTAATTGTTTTGTTCTGCAGTAATGAAAATGCTTGTGAATGCTAATATAAGAACACTAAAGAAAACACAACCAATGAAATATATCACATCAGAAAGCAATGCAGAATAAGAAAACAAACCATGTTCGTTCTGAAACCAGGAATATGCTTGCTTAGGCTACGTGTAGGAGCCCATGCTATTAACCAGGCAGATGAACTGAAGTACCTCTTTTAAATCACATATGACATCAATAATATTTTCCTTCTGTGATCAAGATGCAAAGACGTGAGTGAGTAAAAGTGGATTACCTAGAATCCACAAAAGAGTGCGATATCATCACAAATTATGATCTTTGGAAAAATTAGTCATTAATTGCTGGCAGACAATTTATTCCCCCTGCTTCTCTGAGATCCATCATGTAGTGATTTCCAACTAAGGAAGGGTCCAGGCTGAGGTGTATGATAAGTCTGAAAAACATCCCCTCATCCCACCTGCTGCGCATGGCAGCCGTTTTGTGCTGTGAGAAGTGCACCCCACCAGCAGGTGCTGAATCCAGATTTTGCAGCAACCCTTCCTACAGCCCCACTGCTTCCTATTGGTCATGCTGGAGAGGAAACTGTCCTTCTGCTACTACAAGTGCAGGAGTCGAGATAGACCCCAGGAGGAAGGAGAATCGTGAGGACCAGTGAAGCAGGGGGAAGACTGAGAGCAGCAAGAGCAGCCGATAGATCTGTCTCAGGATCTTGAAAGCCCTGTTACCTAAACAAACCCATGCTGAAGTCATCCTCTAGGCAGCGCTGTAGTTTGGTGGTCTGCAGCACTAGAGAGAAAGGGTGAAAAAGATGAGTATCTGCAGCTGCAGATCTGTAAAGAAAAGCCCATTTGCTGTGGTGTGCTGGAGAACTCCCTAGGGTTTTTATTCCAAACAGTGCAAGTGGCTCCACGAATTTTGATACTAACTATGCTCGAGAAATATCTGAGATAAAAATCAAAACCTACAGCTCATACTACAACATACTGGAGTATCTTGCCTTAGTTCTAAGGCCTGAGTCATGTTATAAACTGTTTGAAAGACTATATTAGCTCTTTTTTTGTGAATTTGAATCCACGTATTTCACTGCAAATGCATGATACAAGGAATAAATGTTTATGTTGCTGTAAACATGTTTTCCTGTCACAGGCCAAGCTTAAAAGATTCTCTTGCTTCACCAAGAATACAAACTATCAGACTCCAATCTCACTATGCTTAGTAAACCATATAAACTGGAAATGGGTCTGAAGTCAGTTTCAGGCTTAGAAACTAAGAAACACATTGTTTTCCTTCTGCAAGCAACTCTTCTAATGTGTTGCTCATTTAAGAATATTGACTTTGGAAACAGGAGAACTAAAATATTGAGTATTTGAAAGGGGAAAAATGGCATTGCCTAGGGAATATCCCCAGGGAAAAGAAAAAAAAAAAAAAAGCAAACGTGAATGTTGAATCACTTTACAGAACTGAGTTTCAGTTGCCTACGAAAACAATTTGTGTGTCAATATTTTTAGTGTGGTTTATTCCTTTCAGCTTATATTATGCAGAAGAGACTGCAGGTGGCACAGACATGGCCTCTCTCCAGGATTGTCACCCACATTTCAAAAAAACCATCTCAAATAAAGTTCAGAAACTAGTAGAAAAATCCTCACTTACTTTGAGGATTGTTATTACATACCTACTTGATGCAGAAAAGCTGGACGGTGTAGGTAACAATGACTTAAAGAAAATTAGTTCAATTCCTAAATATGACAGTTTTTAAATATTGCACTGGAAAAGTGACAAGAATTTCAAGATTCCCTTCTGAAAATCATTCCACAGCACTAAGGCATCATTATTAGGAAAAAGTTCTTGTTTCATATTTAGACTACATTTTTCATTTGCATCACTTAGCCAATAGAGCTGGTCAGAATGTGCTCCGGTTTCTAAGTTAAGCTTCTCATTTTTATTTTAGAAAATGTAAGAGGAATTTCAAGCTTTAAAACTTATCTATGAAGTTACAAATTTTTCTACTTAGAATCTTCACTGTTTGTAACTGACAGTGAAGTCATTTATAAATAACTTCTTGGCACTCTGAAATTTCAATACTAAATGAAACATTCCCATCTGCATTCTGAATTCCACATGCAGGACTTAGGCTGTACAGCCCCAGACATCACAAATCTGTCTCTGCAGCTGATGTCCATACTCTGCTGAGGGTGCAGCTATAGAGATTTTGCTAGGAGGTAGGAAAGGGATATTTTGCTGAATAAACACAAAGTCATGTTTTTACATGAAGAGATCACAAATAAGGTAAAACTCTTATTTAATTAACTGGAAACAACTGTTTTCCAGATTATATTCAATTAAGCTTGCGCAGAGCAAGATTTCAGATGCACAGTTGAAATAACTATGCTGGATGTGATTTACACTCTGTCACAGCTGACAGAGTAATAGTAGTTCTTGGTAGCATTTTGAACAGGTCAACCTCTCAAATAGCCCAGCTAAAATTTTTAGCAGACCAGGCTGATAGCCACAGCGAGAGAGTCAGCCTGTCTGCCACTGCCTTTGTTCCTTGTTGAATGAATACTTTCCCTTGTGGATAAGGGCAAATCCTAGGCACTCTGAGTCTTCTGAAACACACATAAAGATTTGAAGTTCACAAGTCTTAGGCAGCTTCATCTCACACCAGAGCTAGTGGAAGCATTGCTGAGGTCATCTTCTGCAGGAACACAAGTGCCCAACACAGAAATGCAATTCATAATTTGCAAAGGTCACTGGGTATGACAGTTGCAGGGGCAATTTGGATGTAGTTTCCTGTGAGCTCATTCATGGTGATGGGGGCCTCATTCACTTAAGTCCTTCTTACGTAAAATGGCACAGTACAAAGAGTGAAGTGGAGTGATGGAACAGATTTTTAAGATAAAGGGCCTGTGGGACTGCTGCTGTATTACCCATGTTTTCTTCTAAGTTCAACTAAGAAGGTACTCATGCAGAAGAACTGAGGTTTACCTACTTGTTTGCATTTTTGCTATTGGGAATATTCACATAAGCTAAGGGTTGGAAGACAGCTCCAGGAAAGCCACCGTGTGCTTTTTTCTCCCAAAGGAAAGGCTACTTTAGGACATGAAGACTGAATTCTCCACTTGGCATGCAGATTAAACATCGCATTCTCTGGAGGGTCCTAGTGAAACCTGTTTACTCCATTTGATCAATAACTGTTGTGAATAAAGAAGCAAAAACTTCCTGTTTTCTAAGTTACCATCCCAAAGCATTTTGATTAATCCTTAATCTCTGTTCAGAAAGTTCAGTGTGAAGCTTAACTCACCTACCCCAGTAGTGTGGTCCCCTTTTGGTCCAGTGTAGGAGGTGGGAGTTGGACCCCTCTTTCTCTGCCAGCTCCCACGACCTCTCTTCTTCTGGGTAAACACACACTCATCTTTTTCAAAATTACACTCACCAGGAGAGGGTGGCAAGAGATCTATAACGAGATGTTATTGTTTAAAACTGCAAATATATTAGACAGATGTATGGAGAAACGACACAAACAATGTATTGCTTCTGCTGAGATCACTTTTGTTTACCTAGCAACAGATGAGTCACAAGCCTATAAAATCAGTTCCAAACTGAAATACAGGATTTTATTTCATTTTCTTCACAGCTATTGGGAAATCTGTGCCTTAGTGTGGCTAATTAACATCTACTAATATCCTTTAAAACATCTCCTGCAGTTTGCTATATTTCCTTCACTCCTGTGGCACTCAAGACAGTTGAATAAGCTCCAGTATGAGTAACATGCATTAACAGATCCTGCCACAGAAAGAGGTTTCTATGATCTGAAATCAGCTGCCACACTGAGTCCTGCTGTATTGCCCTGACATCCGATCCCACCACCACATGCAACAGACTGCAGAGCTGCAACTACTGGAGTATTTTCAGGGTTACAGCCCCATTAGATGATGTAAAAGAAAGTATGCCAAGAATTCCACTGCTTGCCAGTATGATAATAAAGAAGTCTCTGCCCTCTGTTCTGCTACAACTTGAATTTGTGCTTCAGGAGCAGGCACCGTGAGCTGCCTTCCCTCTTGGCCAGAAGAGAGCATTCACACCTCACATACTGAGGGTGGTTTAGTACATTTTTGCTGCCACTGGTGACAAGTGCCAGCATGACTGTGCATCTAAATATCAGTTCTGCACCTTTGGTTCATTTACAACTTCCTTAGGATCTACAGAGCCACAGAATAGGCAAATGTTGGATATACTTTAGGAAAAAGTTATGTAGCTTTGTACGTGTGACTTGTCCCTCTTCAGCAATGGCACTAGCTGTTTGGATGCATGAATCCAATTAGAACAGGTCATAAAATAGTTATTACTACGTGGCAGTAAAAACGGCATGGTCAGTCTGTCTCATCACCATTTCAAAGGCATGGCTGTATTCCAGAAGTGAATGGGATTACAGATTGTGCCCGTCTCATCAGAACTGCTTCCAAATTAGGATACAATCGTTGCATTATCAAACCTTAAAAAGCCCCAGAAGAGGGAGTGTGAGTGAGTTCAGAGGGGTTACCCTGTGCATGTCAGAGGGTAAAGACTCACTCAGAAGCACTGAATTCCTCCCACTGCGGGTGGAGAGTTGGACTCCTCTTATCTGTGTTCATTACAGAGCTTCAGCTCAGATAAGAGCCTGTATCTTGGCCTCACACAACTGTATTTCTGGGCAAAAGGAACAATGTCGTGCTTTCAAATTTGTGCTTTTGTGTGCATTTCTGGTCTTCTAATGCAACTGAAAATTGCTTTCCTGTCTGCTTTTTATAAAAGGGTCTTGAAAGTGTGATCCCTCATATACAGCTGCACTGGAGTCAGTGAAGTTAATTAGGAGTTAACAAAATCTGGTCCTCACTCTATGTGTGATACTCCAAAAATTGGATTAATGCAATACCTACTGAAAAACACACAAACAACAATAAAAAAAACAGTGAAATGAAGCCAGTTGTAGGAAAGGCCTGGGAAATGATGGCATAATATATGCTATTATTAAAAAGGGGAGAAGGTAGCAGCTGTTGGATGACAAACACTCTTGGTCTTACCAACAGCCTGACAGCTTCCCAGGCTCAATGATATATCATCCAGTGCCACAAGTCCACAGTCCCAGAAGCTCTTACACCAACTCACAAAGACAACCTGCAATAATGAACAAAATTTCATGTATCTCCAACAAAAGCTGGCACTGTTTAATGTCTGAAAATTTAGCTTGCTTTTTTTCCAAATGCTCTAATGATTTAATACTGACGGTACAGAAAGGATGAATTAACTTTGATATGGCACACACCAGTAGTGCCTAAATGACTGACATATAAAATCCAGTGGATTTTAGATATTTTCATTAAGTAGAAAATCGTTTCCCATTTTTATAGTCAAATGATATATTTATGTATGTGATTGACATTTTACTAGAAAAGTGAGCATTTTTTAGAGCATGTCAAAGGATGACTCACTAAAGTTGTTTTTTTTATTTTCATGTCTCCAACATAACAGCATTAACAGCTTAAGGTCCTTAGCCATCCTGTACTTATAACCAGGAGGTGTTACCCATGGAAAGACAAATTTCAAAGAGTAATGCAGAGTGATGGCCAACAGGGATGGCCCAGACAAACTGCAAGCTAACAACACAAGGAAATGAGGTGAGACTACTGCACAAAATGGGATTCATCAGAAATGATAGAAGGCCACAGTATCATAAAGCAGAAGGCTGAAAATGCTACCATCACTCACAGTGTTTATCTGGGTTTTGTGAAGATTAAGAGTGGTATCCAAGTTGTTTTATTTGACTACACATTAATTCTGCCATGGAAAATACAAGTCACTCACAGGATGGCAATGTAAAATGCAGAGAAACCACTAGAACTGTAAGATTCCCAGCTGCCTTTCTCCCAGGGGTAACATAGAGCTGTTCAAATTACACAAGACACAATAAGGTTTATTTTGCGAAAATACTGCTAACAGTTTTCTTTGCCTAAATACTGCAAACCATCTGTCTGACCACGGAGGTTATGACCATAATTTGGGTGGAGTTTTTCAGACCAATTCCTTTGTGATGAGGTCTGTGTTAGTGACTGGCGACAGATGAATGTCCCTTCCAATATTTTCATATTCTGCAGCAACTGTAAACATCTCAGCTACCTTACCTGAGGTTGAATGATGATTGACAGTTTCATGCTGATGGAAAAAGACCGTACTTTATGCATTACCTGATATATCCTCTATTAGCAGGGTTGGTAAACACCTTCAACATAGTCATTAATACAGGATTTTTATAGACTGCTTTGTTTAGCCATGTTTATTTACCTACCTATTATAAAACAGCCTCTGATTTTTACATTCAATGCTACCAATCCCAGTAATGAGGATAATCTATTCTGCAAACTGTTGGAAGTATGGACTTATGTTCTGCCCCAGCACAATGTGCACAGCTGCTCTGTGTAGTGGCCTAGTAGTGGTCCCATGTGCTTCTCTGTAGATCTGCTCTCCTTGCCTTAAGGTTTAATATGGCAAAGATCATTACCCAATTTGTAACGTCACTCTCAAGAAACAGGCATAGTTTGTTAAAAAACATGGTAGCATCTTGTGGAATAAGGAATACAACAAATACTTATGTCAAGTGGACATCATTCACCAGACTGTTAATAAATGCATTCTGGTGAACACTGTATTAAACTAAAGACATATTATAGTCCTAAACCCAAGGATCTTCAGAAAACCACACATGAAAGGGTGAGATCAGTCCTCATTTGTGAAACATTTCCACACTGTGGAATCATGTTCTAAGTGATGTTTTCCTATTGACATCACTGGGAGCAGGATCAAGTTCTTTATTCTTAAATTGCAATAATTTGTTCCATACAAGGTATGTAATTACCCGTTGGATCCTGCAGAAAGAGCTCCATTTCTAAAGCATCACAACAATAACTTGCTCTGTCAAAGGCCTTTGAATGCATACCCTTTGTACAAGGCATCGTTTTGCTTCAGTGACATGCGTGAACTTGCTTGGTTTTGTCATCCACAGCATTAGCATTACCACACTGCCACCAGAAGACTTTATAATTGCACAGGGGTAGCAAGGATGAATGAGTGGGCATGCAGCATTTCCAATATCAGCAACAGCGTTACATACTAACATTGTTCTTTGTGCACTTGGCTGATTTTGTTATGTTCTCAGTTTAGTTTTAAGCAATGACGTAGAAAATATTTTTCTTCGCAGATCAGATCTGTTTAGTCTTCTTTTGTCCTAAATGTCTTTTTTCTTTTTTTAACTTTTTTTTTTTTTTCTTAAATGTCTGTTTTGGTGCATGTGAACTTTACGCCCCAAAGTTCCATGAATTCAGATTTCCCTCAGCCACTAACTTTCATCCCAAGTCATATTTCTGAATCTGACAGCACTAGCATCTTATGGTCCTTCACATCTGCTCAATTTATATTAGAATACTTCCTAGGTCAGTTATTCAAAAAATAATCTTTTACAAAGCTATCTCATATCTTGGAGAAGAGAATAAAGGATCTTTGTGCTCCGCACATGCTTCTTTTCATAAAAAATGACAACTGAACAATATACTAACTGTTTCAAAATGTAACAAATCTTTCTGGACTTGCATGCTATCTTGGAGGCTAAATTAAAAACATTATCAAATGCAGGCAGTTGTTGCCTGTGTTACTGAGAAAATAAAATACGTTTTTCTCTCATGCCTTTTTCTTGCTCCAGAAAGAAGACATAGCCAGGCTATTAGTTTCCTTCCAAATCCTTGCCTTGATTTCTGGAGGTTTATTTTGCAATGCTAAATCAACATTCCTGGCACCCTGGCACGCCTGGCACAATCAAAAGTATCAGTGATCAATTCTTACAATTTATCCTAGCCTATATGAATAAGGAGTAACACAAAATGAGAACAACTGGTAGAATTAACAAGTTTTCACTTCCTTTATGCCATGTTGTTAGGTTGTGCCTCAGACACAAAGTTAGGTGGAAATGATTTCCAGTCCTTACCTCTCTGCATCTCTACAAGTTGATGTGAGCTGAATGTATGCATATGAAATGAACCTTCTTTTGGAAGAGAAGAAGGAATAGGGCATGCAAAAAAAAGTACAAAAGGGAAAATTGGGGAATTTATAAAAAGAAGGTTGGAAGGAGCCAAGAAAAAGACACAAAGATAAATGACACTCCAGATCCCTTCTTTTTTATCCCAAGATAGCATAGCTGTTGCTCAATCAGAAAAGCAGATCAGCTGAAATACACATATTTTAAAAAAGATAAGCTGGGACAACTACCAAATCCAGTGTCTGAAAATCAACCCGAGCCTGTGCAGAAAATTAATTTACCCAATTTTATCCTGCTGAACATTCCCATGTTTAAACTACATACTGTTTATCTGTATACATACGAAACTCATTCTGTCATTTGGACACTTATTTAGATTCACTCAAAATCCAGGACATAAGCAATTATAATGATGTTCTTGTTGATTGAGTCTGTTTTTGAGAGGAGCAACTGTTGCAGCTTCCTTGAAGTAACACAAAACTCTGCATTATGAAATCCAAAAACGATGGGAGCATCCAAAACAAAAGTGTGACATGACACAAGAAGCAGTCAAGATGCTTTCACAAAACAGTGAGTTTTACTATCTCTTCAGTCATTTATAATACTGCACAGCTATATAAGCTGCAACCAATCCTGGCAGATGGAATCAGTGCATCATGGTGATTGCCCCACGGCTGATTCATACAAATGTTATCAATGTAGCCCAAATTTTTTTTTTACTAGTTTGATTAAACTAGATTTTAAATGGCTTGCTTCTATTTGGCTTAAACAGAAACAGATCTGTTATCAGTAGTGGAAATATGCTACTAAGCCAAAGTTAGATTATCTGCGACCTCCTGCATCATTTTAAATGAACTGAGTTTAAATGGCACTTACCATGCTAGTTCAGTTTCTTGCTGTGAAAATAGTATTTATCATTTCTCCAGTGGGAAAAATAATGTATTGTGAAAATATCTACATACATAATAGAATAATATTGGTAATAAGCTTGACATTTGAACCAGTGTTTTTTAAAACCCTTCCTGTTCAAAGGAAATGGTTTGCAGGAATAAACCAGTCAAAGAGCCACATATATCTGACAGAATAGGCTTAGGCCACACAGTGTTAATGCTACATCTATTTCATGTCTTGCAGAGACTAGACTAACCCTAACCCTGCAAACAGTGTATGTGAGACACTGATATCCTCCACCATCCCCCAGACTCATCCTAGATCTCCAGTAATCTCTTATTATGGCTCTATTTTCTTTTCAACCAACTTGGTTCTTCGACTCTTTTTTTTCCCAGAGAGAAAGAAAGGTTCACACCTTCAGACTTAAGTATGATACTGACGGTGTGGCATGGTAATATTACGGTACTAGTTACCCAGAACAAAAACTGAGCAAAAAAAGGGAAATGTAGGTTAACTATTGCAGACAGCAAATGATGTTAAAATCTATTCCAATGCATCTCCTTGTTTAGCTTCTGTGAAATACTTTCTAATACTTTCTAAACTGAGTAAGTTTTAGATTGTTTTTCCCATGTGTCATTTCCATTACTATTTATCAAACACTTCAGACAGTGGGGTACACATTTTGGAAGCACTTTACAGACCTTAACATCAGCTCAAAAGGGCCTTTCTACTGACTGCTCCTCAGTAAGTATCTTGTTTCAGGCATGAGAGAATGTATGACAGGCAGGGCAAAACACAAAATGCAGCCAACTCCAATCTGTTGAAACTGTCCATTTTAATATGGAAGTATGCATCAAGAGTTGTATTACAACAGCACTTGAAGAAACCACCTTTATTTGGCACAAGTGACAGATTTTCAGAGGAGGAAGTGAACACTAAGATATCAGCCCTCTTCTATCTTATACGTAAGCAGAAAACTGTGTCCTTCATACTGGTGAGCTAGCCATAGCAATTAGGAGTAAATCGCATTCTGCACTAGTGATTTACCCATGACTTTGATGGACAATTAGAAGACACAGATTTATTAGCAGGAAAGAGAAATCTAAGAATTAATTAATTTCATCAATACAGATTAAAAATACTACTCGTTTCATGAGCATTTCCACAGGTAAAAAGAGAGAAAAGGTGCAAAGACCCTCTTAGCACAGCACAGGAAGGCAGAGTGGAGTGATACCGGATATTTAGGAAAAACAGCACAAGAAGCAAATCAACCATAAGGATATTTGTACATTCCTATAATATGTTCTAAAGCATTTGCTTTAGAATTGGAGGTCATACTTGTACTGGTCTCTGCAAAGTCTCTTTTCCATGAATTTGCCCAATTCCTTTTAAAATGTGTTCTTAGCCTTCAAAGTGTTCTGTGGTGAAGGATTTCAATGCCTAATGATTCCCTAAAAGACCTTCCTTTCACTTGTTTTAAAACAAATAACTATTGAAGTGCAAAACTCATTCATATGATTCACATTCTCATAACTGCAACTAAAATTGGTTATGGATGACAGGTGAAAATGAACAGGTGAACTCAAGGAAAGAGAAGAAGAAAAGCAGACTGAAAGAATAAAAGCCCAAGAAATGCTGCCACATCTAGCTTTGGGCAAATAGAGAAGACTATTATGATGCCAACTATCTTCTCAAGGATTCATTATTCATTTTTTAACTCTTTGAAACTCTACAGCAGTGTGTCAAAACTATAAAAACTTGCATGAATGTATAAGCAACATGAGATGTTCACTTTATAAAGCCAGAGCACCAGAAAGGTTAATCAAATCTAGTAGAAATGACCAGAACTAATGTGAGTAGATCAACCTGCAGTCAAAATTTCATTTTACTACAGACTTCTAGACTTTCTTCATAGTTGCTTAAGAGGGAGATCTTTTTATGGCTGCATATGAACATGTCCAAGATGAAAATGCTATTCATACTCCACGGTGCATGCAAATATCTCCATGCTGTGCATGGCTCATGTGAGTTTGTCTTTCCATTAGCAATGACCTTTCCCTGCCACGTATTAACCTGGAAAATCAGTTTCAGTTCATTTAATCAGATCAAAAGATTCTACAAATTTCAGAGTCAGATTGTTATGCTGTCTTAATGATATTAATATGGCAAGGTATGGCAAGTTTCATTTATTTTAACAACTGTTAGGAAGATTTTCTGTCTGACATTTATTTTCTGGGTATTATAGAGTACAAAAACACTTTTTATGCAAAGGATCACGGGTGTGTAAACCAACTCAAACACAGAGCATCTCAGATACAAACAAATCGGGATTTTAAATGTCTTGCCTTCCCACCAGTTTAATATAACATATGTATTTGCAGTATGTTTGTATATACGTATGCACATATATAATGTATGTACAAACATTTATTACTTGCTCAGTTGGATCATACCCACATAACTTTTTCAACACGGTATTTTGAAAGCGTAATACAAGTCTGTTGGCCAGCATCAAGCTTCCTGCTCACAGAATTCAAGCCAACAATCTGTGCCAGACTGCAGTTAGCTAATTCCAAAAGAACTTGCAAAAAAACATTACATAAACCAGAAGATGAAAATCTGAGCCGTTTTACTGGCCTGATGAAAAAAAAAAAAAAGAAAAGCCCACACATAATTAAAGCATATCAGATTGATTTCAAAGTTTTGCTTTCAAAGCCTTCCCTTCATATTGGGAAGAAAGATGAAGGGCATACATGTTCAAGTATTTTCTGGCCTTACAACCATCAGGACTCTTTGGCCAATGCAACATAACTGCTACCTCACTGACCTCGCTAGCCATTAAGGAGCAGCCAGGAGACTGTTCCCTGTATCCATGGTCCCTGAGCCAATCTACAAGTTGCACCCAGTAACCAAGCATTTGACCAGCTAAACTACTGTGCATGCCTACACCTTCTTAAGCCTAGACTTGATGCACCTCAAAAAACAATGTGCTAGCCCCATCAACCACTACATCTCCCAGAGAAAAGGTGGTAGCTCCATCTTATGTTTAATCCCACTTCACCCCACTGAAAGATTTTCCCTTGTTATTAACAATCCCAAGATGCAATGATTTCAGCTCAGATTTTCCATTCTGGGTGCTTGCTTAAGGCTTGTTTTGGAAGATTCAATCCAAAACACTTCCATCATTTCCAAGAATAAGGCTAGGAAAAAAGGCATTATTTTGCCCCTATTTCAAAAATTCTTTGGCTTGGGTACTACCAGACACTGGAGAAGGAGAACGAAAAGTGTAAGGGTTTAGTCTTTGTGCCAGAATTCTGTTTTCTTTCAATTCGTTACTTTAGATTAAAAAAAAAACAAAACACTATAATTTATAAGAATTTGCATAGGCAGGGCAAAGAGATAGGACATGGTCAGGATTTGAGGCTAAGACATGGAACAGGCTGAGGACCCAGACAAGATGGAAAATGTGAGTGGGGGTTGCCACCCCCCAGACAGGACTGAAAACACAAAGATTTATCTGTAATACACGAAAGAACATGAGTGAAGGTTGGAGGAAACAGGACAAGTGACATTCACTGAGCAGATATGAGTCTCATGTGTGACATTTCACTCTCCAGAGCCAGAAGTCAGGCAAAATGTGCTCTGATGCACCTCTGACACAGGCCTACAATGAGGATGGCAAGTGACTATCCCCTGTCAGCTATTTCTTTAGGTCCTCATTATACACACATCAGGTTCGTTTTCTGGGCTGTGTGGACATGCTGCTGACTCACATCCAGTTTGCCATCCACCAGTACCCCCAAGCTCTTTTTGTCAGGGCTGTGCTCTTATCCTTTTGCTCCCCATCTTGTACTGTACTGTGTACTTGTACTGTACACAACCAACTTTGCAAGACCTTGCATGTGGCTTTGTGAATCTCATGAGGTTCACCGAGGCCCAATCCTTGATCCTGCCTAGGTCTGTCTGAATGGCATCCTATCCCTCAGGCATGTCGACCGTACGATGACAGCTTGGTGTCATCTGCAAGCCTGATGAGGATGCACTCGATTCCACTGTCAATGTCACTGATGGAAATATTAAAATGCATTAGCCCCTGTACTGATCCCTAGAGACACTACTCGTCACTGATCTCCATCCAGACTGAGCCACTACTCTCTGGGTACAATTATGCAGCCTGTTCCTTGTCCATCAAACAAACCACCCACCAAATCCATATCTTCATATCTTTCCAATTTGGAGAAAAGGATATTACGGGTGACTGTGTCAAAGGCTTTACTGAAATCCAAATCAATTACATCAGTGGCTTTTCCCTTGTTTACTGATGCAGTTATGCCATCATAAACAGCCACAAAGTTGGTCACGCAGCACTTGCCCTTGGTGAAGCCATGCTGATCGTCCCGTATCACCGCCCCGTATCATATGCTTAGCACAGCTTCTGGGACAATCTGTTCAATGATCTTCCCCAGTAAGATAACAGCCTTCAGACTAAGCTAAGGTTTCATGCTCCAAAATACATAGTTACTTTACTATATTTACTAAGAGGTATCCAAATTACGAAATGCTGGAAACTAGAGTTTTCTAAAGCTCTAAAGCTCTAATATCTATATCTATATATATCTATATCTATATATCTATATCTATGCAATATCTAAAGAACTAAACTTTAACAGAAACATTTTGCAGCTTGTTTCTGTAGTAAAGAAGGCTTTCTCATCACAAGACCTGAAGAACCTGCTGCAGGTTTTTGAGAATTGCTGGAGGCCAAAGTACTCTGCTGCTGCAGAGTATGGTGTTTCTTCTCTTCTGCAAACCTTTGGTCTCAGAAGCAGAGCAGATATTCCTCTGACTTCATTCTTCTCTCCTCTACTGCTCTTCCCATCTATTACTGCCCACAGGCAGACTAGTAGCTACAGACACAAAAGCTGCAATTCAAAGAAATTTTTAAAAGCTTTCCATCCCAGGCAAGCTTCTTCTCAAGTGTTTTAGATACTTTTATTTCTAGGAAAACATAAAAATAGTTCTTCATAAATCCACATTGGAAAAGATTTTCCCTGTAGATGTCATGTGCTAGAAAAACCTGCCACCTCCAAGGCTATAAACCATGTGTTAACAGTCATGTTCAGCTGTCATCGCTACTCATACTCATTCATTGTGCTACACTGTTCAAGCTACTGAAACTTTTTAGAAGCAATTAAAAAAAAAAACCAGAATCAGCAAATAGCAAAAACATGGTATACGCTTGCCTTTTTAACCATTATCTTCTCATGGTTTTACTTTTTGTTTTCAAGAAAAAAGAGGAGAGAAAGAAATACATTTTTCTGCAAATATTTTAGGATGACACTGTAAGAGACTTCTACTACTAAGTTTTTGGGCCATAACAATACTCTGAAATTGTTTCTTTCTATAGAGATTGAAAGGGCATTAGAAATTCTGTTGTATGTGTAAAAATATAAAAAATTTTAAAAAACATGTATTTTTAATTTAACAGATAGCTAAAGGAAAGTACCCAACAATTATTATTAAATTGTAATAACCATTACAATTAAACTTTCAGTGTAAATTTCCTCTCTAACACACTGAAGCAACTTTGCTCTCAAACTTTCTTTGTACAGTGCATTTATTTTCAGGCAGAACTTTCATTTTTTCCAAAAAAAAGTTACACTAAATAATTTTCTCGTGTCAAAAATTATAGTGGGGGAAATGCTTAAGATATTTAAGACATGGGGGTTGGACTTGATGATCCCTGGAGGTCCCTTCCAACCCCTACAATTCTGTGATTCTGTGATACTGATAATTCAGAAATACTTGTGTTTCAAGAGTTACTAGCAAAAACTTTCATTTTTATGTGTCATAGCATTATCCCATCTTGAAAAAAAAACTGGACTTATCTTTGTAATCTCAGGTGGTGATCCATCTGGTTCTCCTCAGGAGACTCAAATATAATGAAAAACCATTACAGGAATCAGAATAACTGCAGAAATAGCTGCATCCAGTCAGCTGTTATCCCAGTACCTCAGTGAATACCATGACTGCCCTTCAGGACATAAAGTGCACTGCTCTGCTCCTGCTACAGAGCCCCTTCACTGGGGCTAATGGAAGCGTGTCTACAAAGAAGAACACTCCTCCACCACACTGCCCAGGGAAATTTATTTCATGTTGCAGGGGTACCTCACTCATGTTTACTCCTCGGATAAAAAAGTTCTCTGAAAGGAAAAGGCAAGGAAAACCTCCATCTACAACACTGCAGTTATGAAGAGCTGGCTCTTACCTTGCAAGGCATCGGTTTTTTGAAGGAGATTTCAGCTTGAGTCCAAACACCCCTTGGGGAATCCAAGACAGACCAGATTTTCTCTTGAACCACATGATTCTCCTCAAAAATATAAACAGCGAGGGTGCCACTCATTTTGAAAAAGCCATACAAAGCGTAATAAAAACGCAGACAAAACTGCAAGTTTCCTGGCAGGGTTGGGCCATACAGACGTCCAATGTACCCAGGCTGTGATGTAAACTTTGTGTTTGCCAGCAAGTAATAACCTGCAAGACAGTGCAACTAATGAGTATTTCTAATAAACGATTAGCATAGCTTGTTTGCTGTTAAAGCCGTTTCAGTTATTGCAACAGACTTTAGTGGTAGAAAGTTTCTACTGGCAGGAAAAAGACAGTGAAAGGAAATAAGATATTTTTTTTTCTAAAAACAAACTTGCTATTTCAAACTACACTGGTACATGAGTAAGGTACTAGAAATACGCACTCTTCAAATATACATGGAAATATTCTCTTGCTGGAAAGCCAGCTATTTCAAAGATTCTGCTCTGAGACCAAAGAATAAAGGATGGGACACAGTGCATGTTATGAAACAGGTGAGCTTTATCCTACAGATAATAAGGACAAACACTCTATATACGGAGATGTAAGAAGAGCACTACATCAAGTGCAGAAGACATTTTCAGAACTTACTGGCAGGCTTTTCACTATGCGGCTTTACAGCATAGAGTTTCACATTGAAGACCCTTGAAGACTCCAACTGTCCTTTGCCTGGAAGAGCTAAGAGCCCAGCTCTCCTCTACGTTAAAATCAGTGCGTTACGCTACTATCATATTTGCCTGCACGTTTTTGTGGACTCATAGTGTCTATGTCATTTAGTGACTATGACTAGAAAGTCAGTGGACTTTTGTGGACTGAGATCAGAGCAGCTCAGTGATGTTACTCTGATTTATGGCCCACATGATTTTTTGACCAGTGACATTGCCACTCTGCAAGCAGGGTCAGGCACAGCCAGAGTCCCCGATAGAGTGCAATGGCAAGCAATTACAGCAAGGCAAATTAACAAGTGTGCCAATGATGTTGCCAATGATGTGAAAATTTAAACAATGCATTAACATTAACAAACAACATTAACAAACAACATTAGCAAACATCCAGTTTGACTCTTGTTCAGATTTACCAAACCCAGTAGTGTGATCTCCCGCTCTATACACGTTGCGCTTCACTTTCACTCTGCTCCATCCTGGGACATCCTTGTGATCCTGGTAAAAATTACACAGATCTTCCTCAAAATTGCAGCCTGCATCAGCAGGGTTGAAGATAATTCCTAAAAAACAAATGCATATGTTCTCTTAAGAAGAGCACGGTACAAGCATAAGTACTCAAAGCAGAAGTATGCCCTAGTATACCATTTCATCTTTCTCTGCATTACAGAAGACAAGAATACATAAAGTTGTTACATGCATAGGATGAAAAATCACACTGACCTCAAGGTATCTATTTTCTATCACAAGTGCATGATATTTACTTATATTTTTGCTGGAGGAAGTAAAGAAAAACCTCCCTGACAGTCCCTATGAAATAGAAATACATTACAGACATAAAAAGAAAAGCTCTCCTTCAGACATAATGCACAAAGACATTCAAACATCTGTTTTCATCCCGCTCCCTTATTCAAAAGATATTTGGAGGAATGATTGTGAGTGTGTGCATACATGTGCATAGCTGTCAGATTTTCATTTTGGTTCCCGAGGGGATAACTTTCCAAAACAAACATTTAGAATTTTCTTGAACAGCGGCTCTCTAAAATCCATTTTGTAGTAATGCATATTGTGCATGTATATACATGCTTTGAGTATGTAAGTCAAATAGGTTTTGGGTTGCGTACCACCTCATGGCCATTGACCTCTGTCATTTTAGCTCTACAGCAAAGAATGCTGCACTGTTTTTTATTAAAAAGACCTGAGGATAGCTCTGTGTTGATCTGCAGTCAAATGGTACTTTTAAGTAAAAATTCTCTACCTCTGTAATGTCCCTTCAGCTGATTGTTGCAGCTGATGAGTGAAGGAGGGGACAAAGCCAAAGTGACCATGCAACTTCCAGCTAGCTCAGCAGTCTGGACCCTGTGAGCACCACTTTATAGCTGCATGCACGACCCCCCTGCGTGGAGGCTAAGCAGGATTCCTAGGCAGTGGCAAGGACACAGATGACCAGCTTCAGGACAAGCAAAATTTTGAGATGCCTCCAGTTCTTCATTCTCAGATAAGCCAGAACTATGTGCTAACTATGTATTTTTCTCTGCATTATTTACAGAGAAATAAGTAGCAGCGATGCCTCTGCATTCATCATCTGAGAAAGTGCACAGTGGGAGTCACTACCTGGCTCATGAAACATGAGCACTTACCTTTAGATTCAACTTTTATTGAATGTGTATACTGCTCTAGTACCTTTCCCTCCCTTGGACTACCATCAAGACCTGCACTGACCAAACTTTGGAAAGTTTAAAAAAAAAAAGCTGTAGTAAGCAGCCCTGTGATTTAGTACAAGGAGAATGAAGATTTTTTGCTTTTTAACATCTCCACTTAAAGTAATTTGAAACTGGAAGTAAATTAGAAGGATTACCCAGCACCTGAATGTATTTCAGCAAACAACTAATTTCTCATTAATTTCTGAAGTAGGAAAAACAAAAAACACCCCACAAACTAAGAACAAATACAAATCAGAGCTGGTAAGCAAAGCTCTTAGCTGAGCCATCATACTCGTAAGTTAGAGTGGATCTACACTTGGACTATTACACCACAACAAAATCAGGGTTCAGCAGAAAATACTATGTAACATTCCATGGCTCACTGCACATTAGCTGTCTTTAAAATGGAAAACACAGACCAGCACACAGATCCAATCCATGGCATACTGCAACCCTAAGTCAGGATTTTTGTTGCAAAACAAAAATAGAAGAGGCATATCGTAGACAGTGGAACAGCTAGACTTACTGTGCCAAGAGTGGAGGATTTATAATATATATTATAATATATAATAATATATAACTCCGTAATATGTCATAATATGCCTCCTATTGATATTTACACAGTGCAGGTAAAGCTTGAACAGACCCCAAGTGATAAAAAAGCATGAAAGTCTCTTTTCCCCCAATCACTCCAAAACACTAGCCAAAAATTCATGCCTGTGACCAAAAAGGATGGATGGGCTCAGGGGAAAACCACTAATTTATTTCTGACAATTGCTTAGCAGTAGCAGTGAAAAACAAGAACAGAGTGAATTAAGAGGCTGCACTCACAAATGACAAAGTCCTTGGTCCCATATACCCAAATTGCAGAGGTCGTGAGGACTTAGCTGACTTCTGCTGCTGTGAAAATCTAATAAAATCCTGACAGATGTTCCACTCTTTGTGGGAAATAATACCTTTTGGAACAGTATAGACAGGAAGATATAGCTCCTGCTTTGGCTTTGAAGAACACTTCAGGGCATGTGGATGGAGGAAGATATTCCCTGCATCAGCGAAAGTGAAAATCCAAGGACTTTTGCCTCCTTATACTGAAACATCTGGGGAAAACTCAGGACATCCCCCAGCATTCAGTCCAACACACCAGTTGCAGAACCCGGAGGTATTGTTACCTCGGGAGGGAAAGCAGCAAGGATTGGTTTCCAGATAGTTCATCAAGAGAATAACATTCTCTTTATCTCTGTTACAGATGCTGTCTTGTCAGTAGGGAAAGAGAAGCCCAACGGGCACTGGCCACGTAAGTAAGCAGCATCTGCACAACACTACCAAATACTGGAAGTACTGACACAAGCAGTTCAAGGAAGCAAAGCAAGGAAGAAAAGATGTCAGACAGCAAGAAGAACTCTTACCTGTCTGATTGCTGCAGTAAACTGGAGAGAAAGAAATGTCATCGAGGGCAACATAACCTCCCTTGGCACTATTGAAAGCAACTTCAAATACTACCTGAAAATAATAATCCTTTGTTATATCTACACAATAATGATTTTGGTACACATTCTCATTTTGCAGAATTCTGACGGACTCTCCCACGCAGGCTCTGCAGCACTTCAGGCAGTACTGCAGGTTTGGGGACAAACTGAATTACATCACTTATTTATGGTATAAATTCAATTCTGACCCACGTAAAAGATCTTTGCCCATCCAAAGTCAAGGGAAAATCAAAGGATAACAGAACTCTTCTGCTGCCTGATGAAACATCAATTATAAACATACACTAATGAAATGATACCACAGCAAGCCAGTATTCATCCTTTATTGACTGACAAAGATCAAGAGCTAAAACCAAACCGCATGGATTACTTTGCACCAATTGTTACTGCGTTCACTCATCTCTAAACATCCTCAGACACTAAAGTTTTCCTTTTAAAAAATCAGTTAAGAACTAGAAAAGCTATCACTTGTTTTGCTTACCACAAAATCAAAGACTGCGGATATTCTCCATTCCCAAGGGACATCATTTCCTCAAGTAAGTGGAGGACAGTCCATAACTATTGAGGAAGTGTGTTAAAATTTATCTTAAGTATCAAAGCACCAACTTACAGGAAAACTCTGAGAAAAGCCTGAATCACAAGACAGCCCCAGGGACAAAACGAGGATATAAGGACAAATGCTTCCAGAGTGAGATAGCACTGTCTGTGATGTTTTGCCCACAGATGGAAACAAACTAGGAGAGCTGTGTAAGAAACCAGAAAGATTTCCTCTAGCCAGAAGAAAAAAAAACAAAACTTTCCTTGTAAAATAACTGGGAAAAAAAAAAAAATCTAAAAAATTATCCTTAAAGTAATGACTATGCTGGATTACATAAAAATTTCTGAAGCAGAATAGAGGCCCATTTTGCCCAGTATTTGTTTTCAGCAGAGGTCACCCACAGAAAGAACTCTAGATGCTGACAAGCTTTTGGTTATTCCCTTACACTGCACTTCTAATGGATTGTTTTTCCCTTGAATTTCTCCAATCAGCTTTTGAACTGATCAAAATAATGGTACCTCTAGTATGCTGGGGAATTGAGTTCTACGGTTTAGTTGCAATATGTATGAAGATGTCCTCTCTTTTATTTTAAAAGTGTTATCTTGTAATTAAGAATCTGGAACATCATTGCAAATTATGAGAAAAAGTGAACAGTCAAGCTTCTCCGTATCATTTACGGCTTTTGTAAACTTCTCCCACACTCTACTTCAGTCATAGTTTTTTACTTCACCACTTCACTTTTTTGATCCTTCAAAACATTTCTGCCAATTAGTTTTATACATTTGTTCTTATCCTCAGATATAGTAATTGAAACAACGCCCAGTCTGTTAGTAATTGTTGTATCTTCTGTTCTACTATTCTCTGTTAGAGTGTGTTTTTTTAAATCAGATCACACCTCCTTTGCCATACTATTTGAAGTACAACAGTTTCAATATGGCTACTGACATTACTGAGAATGAAGGTATGTAACAACTAACAAAAATAAATTTTATCCCCAGTAATTTCTGAAAATCTGTAGGCTTACACTGAATTAATGAACAGCTTCAGTAGAGTTAAAGCAAGTAGAATTACAGCTGATTTACTTGTAATCTTAGTGTAATCATCTATGTGTATTATTACTATCTATTCATAAAAATCTATGGATACATATAAAAAGTGTATTATATATTTTACATATGTAAGTACATATAATGTGCATATATAATACACTGTTTATTCCAATCTTTGAAGGTACTTATTTTCTAGTAAACACTAGGAGACACCATTTTATTTTTTTCTGATACTCTTTGCATTAATTCAAGTTTCCAAAGACAGCTAGCTTTCACATCTAAAGGCTACTGCACTATTAGGACCCAAGTTTGGACGCTGTCTCATGAAAACTAAGACTGAATTGCAGAACTGTCTAAGTCAGAGAAAACATCTAGAATGTTTTTGTTAAGTTTTGTTCTGTGGCACAAGGCATGCATAATGTTACAATTCTCAGTATCCTCAAAAATAGACCATCAACAGATGGAAATATGGGACTAATATACAGAACTAATTGTACAGGAATGACTGTTTTACCTCCATAGGGTATGGTGCACTGAAGTCAACTTCAGCTAATGCCCAGTCTCCAGTCGAGGCACTGTCTGTTTTCCAGATCTCTTCATAAAAGCCACTCATATCTCTCAAGTAAAGTGTAAAAACAATGCTGCTCTCCTGCTTAAGTTGGTAATAAAAGGATAAGCAGCCAGACATCGGAGCTGTAGTCTTTGGTGAGATTAGCTGAGCCACCTCCTGAAAATGTTTGACGTAAATGGAGTCTACATACATGTAGTGACCTAGAAGTATAAAAGGAACTTAGCATAAGGATACATTTGAAAGGACACCAATTAAAGGAAGTATATAGAGGTGGGTGAGTCTAGATATATATCTGTATTGCTAGGACAACAATGGTTAGTTCAGAGAAATACGAGTAATTCAAAGGTTTTTCTCCTTGTTTCTTCCTCTGTACAACCCAAAGTTGTTTGAGTAAATAGTAAGCCTCCCAAATGTTTGCTATAGTATTTAGTCTTATCCAGTGTAACACCTATAAATATATAAATAAATGAACAAGGCTCAGTTGTTCGACTCAGCACATCATTTAATGTAACGAATTCTCAAACAAACTGTAATTCTGCACATTTCACCATCTTTATAAAGCTACTTGGCCTATCTAAGATTGGCTTCTGAATGCTTCATGTTCTTTGCAAAATCCTTTAAAAATACTGTTAAGACAGATTCATTAACAGAGAGATTGTTATATATATATAAATATACACTCGTGAGTAAAATCCCTTGCCCAAAACAGCCAATATGGTGCACAAACAGATTCTTGGCATACAAAATCTCAGACTGTGATTTTGGGAAATCTATCTTGATTTAAGTAGGACACATGCATGTTCACAAAAATGCCATACATCTACAGATTTTCCTTTCTACACTCCTCGGAACACAGCATCAAACAATAGCGGTTGATAAATTTAAAAACAGTTTTTCACAGGCAGAAAATCTAAGGAAAACAAAGAGCTAAACTGACAGGATATTTCAGTATAGACATAGCAAACTGTGCTATTAGGTTTCTGCATTTTTGTTATCTACACCACGACAGCATATTAATTAGTTAATTCTGTTCCCAGTCCTGGAGATTTCAGTTCTCATTCCATTCAAGTGAATACAGGAGAAAGGGCTGGCTTGGTGATGAGTTTCCTGGAGCCTGCCACGGTCAGGGGACTGGTAACTCTTCTGGTAACTCTTCTTGCCTGAGATGCTTTATTTTCTTCTGCAGTGTTACCACATCTCACATCTTAATCAAAATTTCCCTGACAAATGGTTGATGTACCCTCATACCACACTTCTTGCAAAAAGAAGTGAACATGAATTTTAGATTATTGAGATCTCATTCAACAGTCAGCAGTGAGAGTTTGTGTGAAAAAGAAATAGGGTGGCTACAGGAAAATAAATCTCTCCTGGCTGCCAGCTTCGGCAGTTTCATACAGTACTTTTTAATATGCAGAAGGTCCATATGTACCATGGTTGAAGTTCTGGCGAGTCCAACTTCTGTGAAAATTTTACTAGCATTTAAGCGGAGTTATGCAGGGCTGGACTGATACTCTGTACTCAACTCATACAATTGTGAAATAAAATATAAAGGCACAGCGGCATGAGTTAAGGAGAAAGTATCAGCCCCACTTCCTTGCACTAAAAAAAACCAATGTTGTTTGAGGTACAAAGTATTCTGTAGCAAGCTCGATTCCCATGTCTGCTGCAGTACTTCATACAGCACTACATCAAAGATTAAGACATCCCCTCTTTTGTCAATCATTCTTCCCGCATTCAGTTCCAAGAAAAAGAAAGAAAGAACATACATAGTAATTTGCAGTATATGAGAAACACAGGGGTTAGAGAACCAACTTTTCATCCGTGCTTGTTATACGTTGTTGCTTACCCAATTCATTGTTGAGTGTGTGGTCTTTGGGGAGGATAGACTGGGAATTGCGAATGTTTCCTCCTCCAACAAACCAATTCACATTGGGGTTCCAGCGGTTCACAAAGCCACAGAGATGATTTTCTTCAAAGTCACATTCTGCAATTGCAAACACCAGCTCAGTGCACACATTTTCTTCACAGAAGCTCGAATACATGCTATTGCTAAGCACTGGCTGTTTTATATACAGCAGTGCAGAGAACATCTACATTTACAAAAATGGACACACCACTTAACAGTTTACAGTAAGCAGAAGCAAACAGTGGCAATTCTTCATCACTGCTGCAAAATACGCATTTCCATCTTGTTCAGTCCAATCTCTCCGTTCACTGTTTGGCAATACCCAGCTGCTGTAATTTACAACAAAATAAAATAGATTTAAAATAATCCACTTTCTAGTACTTCCTGAAGAGTCAGAGTAGAACTCCCATTTGCGAAGCAAGAATGGCTGGAAGGAGAGCAGAAATAGTATTTCTCAGCACTGAGAAGATTGCTTTCCTTTGCAGATCCAAAGAATTCTTAGCAGTTCAGTTGACCTCCACCAGAGCTCCCCAGAAACTGAAAGGTCTTTTGGCCTCTAAGCCACTGAAATTTTTGATCATGGCAGAATTTGGCAGATGTCACGAGGAAACAGCCATCAGTGTAAATATCACCACATCTTTTACTCTACAGTTTGCAGCATTCCTTTGTAAGGAAACATGGGGTGGCAGACAATGAAAATAATATCACAGCTGTTATGTCTAATGTTTGCAGAAGTCTAGTTTTGAAAAAATATAACGTTTGCTCCTGCTCAAACAACAAACTGCTTAAGAACAGAATGAATCATATGTGAAATGTTTATACTGCTAGAGAAATGAGTAAATATAAAAATATACTAGCATGCGCAGTCTTAACTTAAAAACAATGAAATACCTATACTGAATATGACAGTTCACATTTCAACAAGATAAAACCTATTGTTTTTTTCCTAAATTGAAACCTTTAATTCAAGTTTTAGAACAGTCAGCAAGCCATTTTTTTCTATTCAGAGAAAACAGGAACTGAGCGGAGAGTACTTACCAATACAATATCCAGGAGTTATTTTAATTTCAAAAACTGCTATACTGGCAGATTTATCTTGTCCCATTTCAGCTTCCAGTACAATCTGCACAATACAAACCAGATTGTAGATTTTAGAGCATCAGAATGCCCATTTTCACCCTGGACATTTTAACCAGATAAATGGGTTAAATAATCTGTGTAGGGAATTCATCACCCTTTCAGTCACCAGGTATTTTTGCGGAAAGCTTGTACAAATGCATCAAAGACAAAGTTAATACCCTTCAATGAAGAAAAAAAGTACACCAAAAGACAATGAGACAAGGCCAAAACAGCATGCACTTCATTCAGATAAAGGAATGCAAAGAAATTCCTCAGCTTTGGGTATACAGGGAGTTGGTGTGACAGACAGAGTTAATAGGGTTTGGATAGAAATACTCTCCTCTACACTTCTGACCTTTACTTCTTCCAGAATGGCACAGGACAGGAAAAAGAGAGCACAGTGGCAGACCTGGGAGGTCACATATGTGCCACGAGACAACAGCAGCTGTGTTGACCTGTCACAAGAAATGAGGCATCCATGCTGCTTTCACTCAGTCAGCTGGGTTTTCCAGTGAGCCCCTTGATGACTTGATGACAGCCCACATCAAGTTTTAGCTCAGATGCTTTAGAACAAGCACTCAGCATCCCAGCAGGATGGAGTGCACTTCTCTTCTGTCAAGGAAGAGTACACTGAAGACCACACACTCCATGGAACAAGAATAGGAAGAATGAGACCAAGAGTGGAAATGTTTGAAAAGCAATCCATCCACCACAATGTGTACACAATAAAGCCTGTGGTGGTTATCATCCAAAATTGTGCTTACCTTGTACTTCTTTGTGCTGTTTGTTAAATCTAAACTGGCTATGAGCCAACTATCCGAAGGTTCCTTGGCTGACCACAGTAAACTATCAAAGCTCTCTCCTTCTTTCCTCATGTACAGGTTGAGCCTGGCAGGATCCAATGAAATCACAGCAGTTGCTATCTGATAAATCAGTCTGATGCAGCTCCACTCTTCAGAATACAGGTCAGGACTGACAAGCACGGCCTTCTCACCCTCATAAGATGTGTCCACAGAAATGTAATGTCCTAGAAATAAAAACAGACACACATCAGACTTCTTCATTAAGTACTGCCCTCCAAAACTGATAGCTGTAGACAAATAATTTGAATAAAAAGATAATTTACACAAGAACATGCTGCAGTAATGTTTAATTAGATTTACAGATCAAAATTTTCTTACTTTATTTTTCTATTTTATATTTAAAAGCAATAAAGAAAGAAGTACTGCTGCTAAAACTTTGTAAAGAATTCCTGATTTCAAAGAAGAAAATTAGGAAGACTCTAGAAGTACTAAGAGGTACAAATACACTTGTTAAAAAACAGTGCTAAGTGTAGTGCTACATTTAAAACTATCGGTTTTGATTAAAAAAAAAAAACAAAACAAAAACAAAAACAAACAAAAAAAAAAAACCAAGAAGAAAAAAGAACAGAGGAAGTGATGAAAAGTTAAGAAAGCATGAGAAAAACAAAAAATACCAAGGAAACAACATGTAAAATAAGGAGACAACAATAAATCACCATGGAACAAATGCCTAGCATTAAGAAACTTCACTAACACATCAAAATCAAGGTCAGGAGTGCATAACAGCATACAGGAATCACAGAAAGCTGGAAATCAATGCCAGTAACAAGTGAAACAGAGAGAGAAAGAGAATTTCAAGGGGCAAACAAACAATGAACAAGTAAGACATCCGTGGCTGAAACATGATCCTCTTAACCCGGTGGCCATGTGTATCAGACAAATCAGAACTGGTACCAATTCTCAATAGCCAGACTGCATGCAAGAGTTGCAAGAGCTCTTGAGGATTATGTCATGTCAGTCCTTCATATAGCCGAATGTCACACCTACCTTCTTTCCTTCAAAAGGAAAGTATTTCTTCATCGACCTCATTTTATTCAGCCAAAGAGCCCATTCTCAGTCTCCACATGACTAAGCAATTGTTTAGCATGGACAGACCAGGAATCTGAGTGCTACTGTTTGCTCTGTGGCACACCCTCTTTTCCCAAATCTGGTCTGAACCCTACAACTCAACCAAACCACACCAAGGCTGCTTCTTAGAAGTTCTCCTATCGCCCTCTCATATTCACAGGCATACTTTCCATTGTGAAAAAGGCATACAAATGGACAGTCACCACCTCACAAGGCAAACTGCAGTCACAGATCTGGTTTACACAGGTCCCGGAGTGCTCTCCACTGTGCCCTTGGGAAGATGCCACAAGCAGACAGCAGCTCTGACAACAGCTGCTTTAATGGGCAGAGCATGTTACAACATCCCAGTTCACACACTCCCTCTCTCCCCTACGAATACTGCACAGAAAATTATCTAACCCATTTATACTGTACACTTACTACTTGCTTACAGGGTAGAATCAGCCCTAACCAGCTTAAGGGATGTGTGGACATAGAAAAGCTGTATTTTGTTTCAGTTTTCAGGGAATTGATTTTTTTTTTCCTCTGACTGTAATTTGTCCTTCTGTGCCAGTTTAAGTCTCCTGGAGGAACAGACAAAATCACTAGTAAAGTGTAAGTAACTTGCTACTACAGCAGCATAGCAAAGAAAAATAAATGAAGAAATATGCACTTCATCTGCTACTACCTACAATGCGAGTACCGAAAACATCTACCTGCACACAGCTACTCGGTCACTTTGCACTGGAGCACATGCACAGCATTCACTGTTAGAGCGATCGAGTCCAGGGAATGCACATCTTTGCACGAGCATTGAGGACAGAGGAACATTAACAGCATCTTTCAGAAGTCAAATCTTTCTCAAATAATATTTGTTTTTGATTTATTTAAGTGGTGATATCCAGTTCAGAAACAGAAACTTTGTTTTCAAGCTAGCCTGAATTTGGATCATTTTGCTTACAAAGAAACCTACAATTCAGAATCCATGTCTGGAAATTTCAGTTTAGATTTCAACCCTATTTTTGTCAAGACTTCATGAGAAACCCCACAGGAAAACAGAACATTCTTATAACATTCTCCTTTTTTCAGAAATAAATTAGCACTGACAAAGGAACACCCATTCACACGAAGACCTCAAATTACTAGCTGTGAGGTTCAAATAGCTGCCTGGCTTTAAGACTTAATTATAAGTAGACTAAAGTTCTTGTACAGAAGTAGTCATTTAAAAAATAAAGAAAACCTCCTAGAGTTTCCAGATGGGTTTGGTCTGAATCCCTGCTGATATGAAAGCAAAGATCGTGAACTCTCTTTTTAATTGAGATCTCTTAGTTCTTTTCTTTTTAAAGATTAATTTGACCTAACCACTAATGTCTCCAAAAAAAGAAGTGCTCTCACCCTAATTTACTAATCATTTTAGCCTTCTCTGGAAAGTTAAGCACATGATTGGCTCCACTGAAATGAGTGGAGTCACTGATAGAGAGTTTTATGTGTATATTCAAATGCTTTGCTAATCAGGATCAGGGAGACAGGCACTTTGCAGAATCAAGCACAGAAAATGCTAATGTTAAACTTCTTCCAAATGAATGCCAGCATTGACCAAATGGCCTTTATAAATTGTATTTCAGTACTAGCAATGACATGTGCTATTGCTGTAGAAAGGAAGGTCTCACAATGCAGACCTCAAGGACTGACACAGAGCAATTGTGAGAGCAAATCAATGCAAAGAGAAGGCTCCTTGGAGTAAAAAAGCAGACAAATTTCCACACTTGTTTGTGGGAGTAACAGAAGAACATTTAGAAGTACATGAATGCACACTGCTGTACCCAGAAAATTCTCCTGAAAAATGCAACATGCAGCTTCATTTTGCAGTACACTATACCAGGATGCTTTATTTCTCAAAATCCCCCTCCTTCCAACCGCCACAGCACTTACTGGAAGTCACTCTGGAGGTTTCAGAAGAGCACTACTCTTCAAAAACACAGCAATTACACAAAATGCTGGTAAAAGCCTGATGATGCGGAAATACAAATGTACAACTTCTTGCAATTTCTAGCTATGACTTAATTAAGGGATAGGTGCAGCCCTAACCAGCATAACTGTGTTAATAAAGGAAAGCTACACATTCTTTCCCTTTTTCAGGGAATAGCATGATTTTTTTGCTGTTACGGTGAAGACACTATAAAGCTTCCTTATAGGTGGCAGCAAGGAAAGCTAACTACCTGTAACTGCTGTGTGTCTCTTATCATGCTGGTTCACAGCACAAGCTGGCAAGTAACATACTTTTCAACCCAGGTTTCTGAAATAACTTTTCACCTACTGTGTAGCCTCACTGCTTTCTGCCTGACAGTTGAATTAAACTCTGAACAGGAACCAGCATATGCTCCTGCCAAGGAAAATCTTGAGCCCTGAGGAACTTTGGACCCAACGCTGCAAACCAATCCAACCTTAATGCAAATATGCATCATGGCAGTAACACTCCTCAGTGCACATCTCTGATCTTGCTTTTCTAACAAGCAGTTCCTTACAGAGCCATTCACTCATGCTTAACCTTCTCGTTAGTATTATTTACATACTAAATATGAATCTATAATCAGTCAGCAGTGATTACGACAATGGGGGGCTGGGGTGGGACCAGCAATGTTACCTTTCCTCCTTTTTCCCCAGTTCTGTTAGGGAATGGCAGCAATTGATCTCCCTGTAAGTAACACAAACAAGGCACAATGCCAGACACTGGCTAATAAGCAAAACCACATTCCATTAAGAAACTGAAAGAAAGAAAATCAAAACAAACAATTGGGATAACTAAAATTACTAGCTAGCTTTTTACATCTGATGTATTTAGCCTGTAAACATTTGGAAACATGACCACAGACATGTTACATCCTTCAAGGGGCTTATATCTGTCACAGCTGTTTGCTCAGCAGTGCAGCTTTACAAGAAAAATATATATAAATAGCTAGTTCCAAAAGAAACATTATCAAGGAAATATGAAGCAGAAAAAGATGTTGGGAATTTACATTAGTCACTCATTTATTTATAGGCAAAATTTGCAAGAAATGCCAGTTATGTTTGGATTTCTATATGGAAACAGAAAAGAACATTACCAGGCATTCTTAAGATTTAAAAATAAATAAATAAATAAATAAATACTTATACTTCCTCAATATTTGGGTTTTGGTAGGATTTTTCTTAATACTCTATTGCCTTTAAAAAATAAAAAAAAAAAAAAAAAAAATTGAAAATTAAAAATTAAAAAAAAAAGAACAAGAAATGGAAGCAAAACAATTCATTCTTGCATCACCCGTTGGTTAAAGTTGATTAAAAACATTAATGATAAAAATACTAATGATACCAATGTTCATTTTGAAAACTAAGTTTGTTGTTGCAGGCAGATTATGCTTAGATGAGGGTTCAAGGTTTGAGTTAGGGTAACACAAATTTTGGCTGAACAGGTTAAAGCTTGGGGAAACTGGAAAACAAAGCTTCACATTCAACACTCTGCTTTTGCTACAATTTCTTTCCAGCAAAAAGGAAACTTTTCAACTGATGTAGCACTTTTTGTTGGTTCGCTGTCAGCCATCTGGAAAGACAGAGGAGCATGTGGATTATTGATAAATTTGCTTTAACAAGGAAAAGCTGAGATTTTTCTAGAGAGAATTCTTCTTTCTAAGAAGAGTTACAACGCTTTTTGGGGGGGGAAGAAGAAGAGCGGAATTTCCAAATTCTTTTAGGTAGTGTCCTGGGAAAGCAAAAAAAAAAAAATAATTGCATGAGCAAGCAATAGGAAGAAAATTCTTTCCTCTACAATTCAGTGAAGAAAGTCAAATAAATCTCCAAACCATTTTCAGTATACAAAAGCCTCAGTCAGGGTGTCACTGTACATCGAGCCCCAGAAAGCACAGCCTGTCGTGAGAGCAAAACCTCTGGGTAAGACCTCAGCAGCAGTACATCCCTGGCAGTAGCAGAAAGCAGTGCCTCACATCACTGTCAGCCAACCAGAGCAGGAGGAAGGAAGGAAGAAGAGGGGGTGGAAGAGGAGGATGTCTGCCCATCTGTCTCACATCCCTCTTGCTGGCCACAGCTGTCAGATGAGGCAGAGCAGCAGCAGCAGTGTCAGTTGCTGACTACTTCCCCTTGGTCCGCAGAGGACTTACGGCAGCAATTTTTGGTCTGTACAGACAGGTGCAAGTACAGCATGCACTGGGCTGAGCTGCAAAGGCTAGCCCACATTCATGAAAGTAGCGACTCAGTTCCTGATGCCAGAAATGTCCGTGATTAAAGCTACTCGACAAGGCAACGCATAGCTGGTCTTTCCATTCCTGCTAAGCCATGGTGGAGCCTGTTTATGATAAACTGTCAGATTCGCAATTAGAGTTATCACAGGAAAAAACTTTTTGGTCTTTAAACCTCTCCGTCTCTTCTGTGGTTTTATAAAAGCAGCTCTGTGAAAGCAGCTGAGGAAGAAACACAAAAGTAGACAATGCTGGCTGTATTCATGCCCTGCTTTTGTCTGGGAACTCCTTCTGTGTATTCAAGGAGGCAACTCAAGCCTACAGCAAAAGCTCATAGTCCTATCTGGTCACCACAAGCCCTTTTGCCACCCACTGGGGAGGGCAAATGAAGATCTTAAATTCACCCCAGTACTGTTCCGCTTCAGAAACAACAGCTGGGTTTCCATGCAACTTCCACAAAGCTGAGTAATATTTAGTCAAAACAAAAAGCATTGTTCAGATCAGCACACAGTTGTGGGCAATAAGCATACAGGCAACTCTTCCCAGCAATCGCGCACTTTTCTCTGCTGCACTGACAGCCCTGACTCTAAGAGATGCCACTGGCAGCTTTCTCCAGACCTCACAAACCAAGTTGCCCTCCAGAAAGTGTGAGCTATCACTGGAGCCTTTGGTCAAAGATGCAAGCTGGGTCAGTGCTCCTGTTTCCATCCCAGGGAAAAAGAGTTCTCAGAGGCTTGTTACCAACACCATTCCCATATGGAGGCCCTTGGATCAACCACCAGCCCCACCTCCTGCATTCTCCTTTGCTTCCCCAGAAGGTGCAGAAAGACAGCTGTTAGTAAGCCTGTCAAAAAATGTCAAAGTAACACAATACCCTACAGCTCTCTGTATCTCTGGAGTGTGGTCACAGCTACTACCATACCAGCAGCGCCTTGTTGCCTTGATCTACTGGCGTGGTGCAAATGCCTGGCAGGGTTCATCTTCTGCTGCTGTTTTCTATTTGGAGGAGTTGCCCCACTACAGCAATCTCACTGGGAATGCTTCAAATGTAAAAGCTTTTGGCTGCAGCTGTGTTGTCTCCTTGCTCTCCCTGCAGAAGTCCCAAAATCCTGACATCATGCACCAATTACATTAGATTTTTTGTTTGTTCCAAGCACAGCCATGTGGGCTTGTTTTCATTCACTGACCTCACCAATTTTTATATACTTTTTAAGTTTTCTTTCCACTTGTTCCAAACACAACTACAGCGACTTGCAGACTATCCACCTGCTCCAGCAAGCAGTTGTTCAAACCTCTCCTTTTCATGCTGTCCATTATATCACTTTGTCAACTCTTCATCTGCTGACATAAAGGGTCCCAGATTCCTGTCTGGTTTCTCTGATTTTACTTGTGACAGGTCTTCGCAAAGGCAGTATCTGTGATTTCCATTAGCTGGCACACTTGAGCAGAAAACAGGTAAGATTTTGACACAGAATGCTCTGTTGTGGATTTCTGAACTGTGAAGAAATATTTTAGAAGATACTTTTCTGTAGTCTTTGGCTCTTCAAATCAGGTTTTATTGTTCCCAGTGCACAAGAAATACAAAAAACAAGAACTATGTAAAGTAGAAACCAACAGGCGTGTATGTGTGCAGAGTTCATTTCTCATTACTACCTCCATCTGTTTCCCCTATCACACTACCCCAGGATGAAGCACAGGGGAAAGCACTGCAACAGCTCTTTCACCAGCGCAGGACTGCTTTCTTTCAACAAAAGAAGACAAAATTTCACTCCTAAAATGTTCCCTTGAATTATGCTGCTTATTAACATTGCTGATGCGCACTGTGGGTGTGGTGGGATACGCTCAAAGCATGTCACAGCTCTGCTCCACATTCTGTTCTGACCACATCTCAGCCTGCCCACAGCAAGCCTATCCCTAGTGGCTTTTTTTTGTTGTTTTGTTTTGTTTTTTGGTTAAGATGAAACCAGCAGACTTGCAACCCTAACCAAGCTGTTGGTCCCCATCCCACTGAGCAAGCAACAGCACAACAGCAGCAGCCCAAAAAGGCAGAGGACTAGAGAGACTCAGGGCTTGGGCCTAGGGGAGAACAGAGTGAGAACCTGCCCAGGATTGGGTTCAGGGCTGAAACATACACTCGGGTCCTGGGAAGGTTGCATCACAGTCCCCAGGGAAAGGAAAAATCCCAAATGGAAGCCTCCTGGAGTGCTTCTACAAACCATAGGGATTCACTCAGTAAGAGATTGTGAAAGCAAAGCTTTTCTACGGAGATGCTTTCTCTGCATCTGCCAAATCACTTGGCCCACTGCACTATGAAAAATAGCTCATCTGCCTAAATACTTGTTTCTCCCAGCTACATATCCTTTGCTCACAAGCCTTTTCCCTTCAAGAAAATTCATAAATGTACTCAGCCTAGACAAAATGCATTTACTCTGATGTTCACCTGGGCATTAGGTCTTGCAAAGACTGAAATATTATTTGGTTTTGAAATATTTTGAATATTTTGAAATATTTTGAATATGGCTTCAAAAATTCCTGAGTTCAGTTTCCTGCTTTTTGTAAGGTCAGTAGTTCATTTTCTTTTTTTAATTCCAGGATCATTAGGATGACGCTGGTGGACATATCACTGATCTCACATGACAAAACACACACAGAAACACCAGACCAGGTCTGCCTTTAGATCCAGGCCTCAAAGCTGGCTACAGACACTGCTTAAAGGTGAGCTAATCAGATCCTGATAGGTGCTAACTATAACCCGGCAGAAGGCTGCCTGAGCGAGCCTGCCTATACATATCATTGCTTCGTAAAAGCTGCTGACAGTGACTGGCTCTTGTTTTATTGCTAGCTGCTGCTGTGTGGCAGCCCTCAGCTGCTGCCATGTTTACTCAATGGCTACTTTCGAGTAATCCAGTCTAAGTGAAAAAGTAGCCACAGTGACTCATTTTTTGTCCCACCAAGTCTCATCCTGGACCAGAAGTACGTAATAGCGAAGATTCAGGATCTGCAACTACAAAACCTGCAAGGAACACACCTATTGATGCTGAACATAACGGATCATAGTTAGTATTTCCTGGAGTTCTGCAAACTGCATCCAGCAGTTTTTTCACTTCAAAGATCAACACCTGAGGCACTGGTTTAAGAAGGATGCCTCTATGCTTGCTGTCCTGTACACAGTTCCCATCTGACAAGTAGCTGGTAGCAACTGGGGATGTACATGAGTACAGATTAAGACAAAATCCACCAAAAAGAAATAAAAGAGAGAGAGAGAGAACCAGGTTTTCAAAAGATCTTCAAAACAGCCTCAGGTTAAATAACTGTTATCTCTAAAACACCTCAGGCACATTTTACAGGAGTGGGCAGCACTTCTACAGTTAATCCTGAAATCTACATTTGCCATTTGAACTTTAAATGAAACCTGCTGTACAATTACATTGATTAGGTGTCAAATCCCCTATGCCCAGAGATGTTTACCAACGGATTTTTCATTCAAATATATGCACCCTGCCTCTTCAAGAAGAACATGGACTCTAAATGATTAACATCCATGCTGCACGGTAGATCACATCTATCGGAACCTGAGCACAGGGGTTCTGATCACAGTCCCACTCCTGCAAGGGAGCTCCTTTCCAAGACCATGAGTAATGGCTTCTGGCTGAGACAGGAGCTGTTAAAACTGAGAAAATTAAACTCGCGGCAGATTTCGCAGCCCAGGGGGTGATTTTAAAAATATGAAACACTACACATGAAGACATAGAACTGAAAGCTTGCCAAGTTTTGATTGTTTGTTTTTCTAGATTGGCATGTAATCATTAACTCCAGAATTACTCTAAATTTTACAGGGATTACATAAAATCTTATATTCCCTGCTGGTCTCAAAATTCAAAAGATCCCAAAGTATTTTACAGGACGCTGTGACACTCTGCGAGGGAGGCTGGTGCCTATGGCTACCTCTTTGCCTTTGTGTGAACCATCTGAAATACCCAGAATTGCACCTCTAATATTCACACGGCACCGAAGTCAAAACACTCTCTTGTGCAAGCTTTAGTCTGAGGAAGAAATGGATGCCAATGAATGTTTAGGAGATTTAGGAAGAGTACCAGTATTTCGCCTCCCACAAGACATCTTATTACTGACCAACAGAGGTCTGCTACATTTACACAGCTAATCAAATTATTCACTGGGACTGAACACAACTGATTAATCACCTGTTATCTGACTCCTCTCAATGCATCAAAACATCACACAGAATAAGCTCAGGGCCCTGCCACCTAGGTGGGCTCCTCCACTGTTCATGTACCCATCACATCATGGTGGCACTGCTTCCTCTCGTGCAGCAATGACACATAAGCAAATTTTTCCAGGCAGATTCTTCTCACACTTCCCCAGCTGACCCTGTCATCGCAGATGCTCAGCCTTTATTCTTGACACAGGCCCATAATATTTTCCTTTCTTTACAGATAACTTTAGAAGGGAAATGCTGAAATTTTTGATGAATTTTAGCATGCACTTACATCAACTTCACTTCATGAATAGCCAGTATTAATTATCCTAAGGCACATGCTTGCAAGGGTATTTACCATATGTTGTTTGAGCTGTAACACACATTCATCAATACAGAAATAGCACCTGAGATATATACTGGTCAATGGAAAAAATCTATCAATTTCACTCTGCCAATTCATGACACTGCTTCCTTCACAACATCCTCACAGACTCCTGTTTCACTGCCAAACTAAGTAAAGGTTTGGCAAGACTTTCCAATGTACTGAAGTTTGTGGGTTATTATATTTTTTTTTTCCCCTGTCAGTCTATTAGTAGCTTATTAAGCCTCATTCTACGTACTTTACATCTTAGATAGCCTTGGGTAATCACACAGGCACTAACAAAGTTGAAGCGATCCATTAAACTCCTTTCAGATGAATTTACCTTAGTACACTTGTGCTGCCAAACCTCATGGGTACTGAACACTATGCACAGAACTGGAGCAGTTCTCTTGCATGTGCATTAACTTATAGCTCAAAAAGTAATAAAACAGCCTCAAAGGACTACAACAGATTTGACCCTCTATCTTCCCAGCCTGGTGTTGGAACTTGACAGCTGCCACAGATGGACAACTGGGGAAGAACTAGGTGCAAAACAAGCACATTTAGATACTTCCCCTGTGCCCTCTCAATCTCAGCCGTTTTTCAGGCTTGCTGTAGGCCTTGCTGAGCTGGTTGTAGTATTAACTGTATCAACAGATGAGCACCCAATTTAGCAGCATGTGCTATGTATGCATTCTAAAACAAAATAAAACTACGTAGATAACAAACTGCAGAAATAACTTTGCTCAGTGTGCCAAGTTTTGTGTGGTCTTTTTAAAAGCAGCTCGCAGTGCAGTTTCTCTTGAGAAAGCCGGTTCCTGAGTGTTGTATTTGCCATAAAACGTATTTCAGAAGTTATTTGAGATGAGGCAGAGATTGGAACATTTGAAGGTGTTAGAGAATTTCATAAAGTGTAAATGAACACAGTCATCATTGATCCCAAAGCATTTTCTTTATTTTTACAGTCTCCCCAGGAACAGTGAATCCAGTACTGGAAAAGTATTTTCTGCAAACATGCAGCCTGCCGGGGGAAAGTGAAGCCAAGAGTCTGTTACATGCGAGTGCTCCAATACACTGCCTTCTGCACTTGACAACGCCGGATGGAGCTCTGGTGTGTCTGGCTGGTCACTGACAGTGACTCACTGCTTTGTTTCTGGTGTCAAGAAACAGATTTTCAAGTCTCAAACTATCCCAGCATCTGATCCCGAAAGGGAAAGAGGTTTTGCCTCTTGCCCTGCAGCATCAGAAATATGCAGCCTGCAGACAAGGCTGTTTACAGAAAAAATCTACATTTGCCATTTGAACTTTGAATCTTAATTTCATATTCAAGTTTCACATATATGAAGATCCCTACTGCACGCCATCTCTCAAAAGAGAAGTTGTAGAATTGTCTTTTCCAGTCACTGCTCCAAGCTGTAAGCCCAAATAGCACTGACAGCTTGTCCACAACTCACGTACTAGAGATCTTTGTCAACACACTATGAGTGCAACTTCCTTACACTCTGCTCATTCTTGCTTTATGGTAGAAGGAGAGAAAAGATCCATTTCCACACACAAAGGAAGTAACTCCCTCTGCTGCTCCTTCAAACCTCAAAAGCTGAGATTAAACAAGACCACAAGAACAGCTACTTGCCAAGTTTTATCATGGAAAACAAGGAAAATATTTATGACTGTTGGGAACTTGGAAAAAAAAAAGTCAACTTTTCAATGTGTGATACTGAAGTAACCCCAAGCACTGAGCCACTATTCCTGTAGTTAGAGTGCTCTGAAGGAGGAAAGCACAAGGTCTCACTCACACACATCTGGTCTCTAAAACTACAGAGAGGCTGGTACAAGCTGATCCAATACTTGACAGATGTAAGGCCAAAAAATCTTTAAGATTTAGGTTAGTGTTATTTCATGAAACTACCGCAAATCATCACCTTGCTGTATTGACTTTTCCAGTGCAAAAAATGCTAAAGAAAAGGGGGAACTGAATAAAGTATATTATGTAAATAGTTAACTAATTTTTCTGTAGTGTATGTTCAATTTTTAAGAAAGAAAAAAAATGCATAAAACACTGCAGAGAGCAAGGAATGTAGCACACTCATACATGCATGCATGCATGCATGCACACATCCCCACACATGCTCCCACAACAGACGCATCCTTATACACACTGGTATACTCATACATGTGACTACTTCCTTGCTTTTAAAAGTGGTCTATTTCCTTTTACACCTGAATTTATTTTCATAGGATTTTCAACAGCTACTTTGGAAAGCAGAATCAGAATCTGCAATATATTTACAGTTGAAAAAAAAGTTTCTTTGTTATGCCTCAGACTCTTTGCATCACAGATGCACAGGATAGGACTATTAACAACGAGGAAAATGGCTTGAAGGAATACTCATGGTTGTCCCTGCGATCCTCTGGGGAGGAAGGCAACTCTGCTTTCCAGCTGTTCCCATACCATGAAGCAGGCTTTTTCAGGAGGAAGCAAACTAGCTCAGTAGGGGAAGCATACAAGGAATTCTAAACCTGCCTTCCTCCTCTTCATCTCTTTGCCAAGCATTAGGAGAAAATTAAACCCACAGTGCTTCAGTGAAAACAGATATAAATAACTCAGCCATCACACAACAACTTCATGAGAGAACCTGTGAGTACTTCCTTATATTTCCTTACACAGGTCATTAAGACACAAGGGCTTAAATTCTGCATCAGGTAATGAGAGTGGAATGGTAAAGATATTAACTTACAGTTTCATGTAATTATGGCCCAAGGGCCAATAGACCACTGAATAGAAACTATTAATACAAGCCAAATTATGTCTTTCATTAAGCTGTGGCAGTTAGCCAGAGTGCCCTCAACTCTGCTCTCATGACACCCCATCTGGATTACTGTGTCCAGTTCTGGAGCCTGCAATTCAGGAAGGCCATGGAGCTGTTGGAGCAGGTCCAGAGGAAGGCCGCAAAGATGATCAGAGACTGGAGCACCTCCGCTACAAGGGCAGGTGGAGAGAGCTGGGATTCTTGAGCCTTGAGATGACAAGGCTCCCAAGAGACATTATAGTGGCCTTCCTGTACCTGAAGGGGGCTGACAGGAAAGCTGGGGAGGGACTTCTTATGTGGGCAGGTAGCTACAGAATGAGGGGAAATCACTTTAAACTCCAAGAGGGTAGATTCAGACTAGATACTAAGAAGCTGCTTGGACTAGATATTAAGATTCTATGATTCTGTGAAAAATAATTGTACAGCAAAGAGGTCTGCAAGTAGGCAGGTCAGGGGCAGAGTGGAGGCAGGCAGCTACCCAAACATTCCACACCTTTAATGCCTCTTCTTTGGCACTGAGGAAATGTGTCACAAACAGCAGTTGGCAAGCCCAGGAATACAGACAGGAAAGGAGTCCTCCAGTGCAGGATCTGAGGCAGACGCATGCATTCCCTAACGACTAATTTATGTGGCTGCTACAGCTGATGATGGCATTTCCCAGCAGGCACACATCTATAGGAGATAGTGAGCAAGCCTGCTGTTGCTGGTGTGATCTGGCTCTGCATAAATGAAGCCTTTTCCATTAGGTTGATCACTGGTCTGCTGAAGCTCCAGAAGAAACAAAATTCCTCACACCAAAATTCCTGTTTCTACTATGTACATATTTCCTCTGAAATTTGCATCACTTACTTTTAGGGAAAAAAGTATGTGGAACTTCGATGGGACAATGAAATAGTCTGAAAAGTTCTCCTTATAAAAAAGCAAGTGTGGAACACGTTTTTAAGATTTTTGCCTTCGTTGATGGAGTTAAAGAGTGAGTTCCTGGTTATACCACTTCAGATTAACAAAATAGGGCACTGCTTAATATTATCGTTAATATTATCATATTTTTTCTCCTGCAGAAGCAATGATGAATTTTCAAACCAAATCACATCTCACATTCTTGAATGCCCCTCTACAGCAGCTCAGGCAAAGTCAGCTGCTAGAATTTATCTTCAGGGCAGCCTTTTAGTAAACATTAACTAAAAAGGTAAAGTTTACTTTCTGCTTCAGGAAAGTTAAAACTTTGATAACAGTTTTTATATTGTGCATGGGAACAAGTGCTACCATAAAATTACAACTGTTGGCAGTAAAATATGGAAACCTAGCCAACAGACCATGCAAACAGACAACAATCCTAGTAATGAGGTGTGAAAAAAAACTGAAAGCAATTTCCACTGCAATCAAACTGTACTTATCAGAAAGAACTGTGGTAGTATATTTCTTTGACAGCTATGAAAGAAACACAGCAGCACGCCCCTGGAGAAGCTGGAAGTCCATGTCATGGACAGGTCTTTGATGGTAAAACACTGGATGGACGGCTGGGCCCAGAGAGTGGAGGCAGATGGAGTTAAATTCAGTTGCTGGCTGGTCACAAGAGGTGCTCCCCAGGGATCAGTATTGGGGCAGTCCTTTGCGATATCTTTATTGATGATCTGGACAGGGGATTGAGTACACCCTCAATAAGCTTGCAGATGACACCACGGTAAGGGGAAGTGTCAAAGGCACCAGGACAGGCTGGATTGATGGGCTGGAGCCAACTGTACGAGGTTCAGTGAGACCAAGTCTGAGTCCTGCACTTTAGTCACAACTCCAGACAATGCAACAGGCTTAGAACAGTGTGGGTGGAAAACTGTGCAGAGGAAAAGGACCTGGGTATGCTAGCTGACAGCTGCCTGAATGTGAGCCAGCAGAGTGCTGATGGTGAAGAAAGCCAGCAGCACCCTGGCTTGTATTAAAAATAGTGTAGCCAGCACGAGCAGGGAGGTGATCGCTGCCCTGTACTCAGATCTAGTGAGGCCACACCTTCAGTACTGCTTTCAGTCTTGGGCCCCTCACTACCTGAAAGACATCGAGGCCACAGAGAGTGTCCAGAGAAGTGCCACAGATCCAGGGAAGGCTTTGGACACAAGTCTTATGAAGAGCAGCTGAGGGAACGGGGGTTGTTCAGCCCAGAGAAGAGAAGCTCAGGGGGAACCTTGTCGCTCCCTACAACTCCCTGAAAGGAGGATACAGTGAGGGTTGCCTGCTTCTCCTGAACAACTAGCTTAAGAATGAGAGGTAATGCCCCTAAGTTGCTCCAGGGGAAGTTCAGGCCATGTATTAGGAATTTTTTTTTTCTCTGAAAGAGTGGTCGAGCATTGCAAAAGGCTGCCCAGAGAGCCAGTAGGGTCACCATGCCTGGAGGTTTTCAAGAAAACGATATATGTGGCACTGATGGACATCATTTAGTGGACACAGTGGTGATGCCTTGCTGACCGGATTAGCTAATCTTATTGGTCTTCTCCAGCCTTAATGATTCTATGATTCTATTCTATAACTGAATATAAAAAAATAAAATAAAGAGTCTAGTCAAGATAAGTCTTAGGCCTTAGATAACCTCTGAAAAATCTCAGATATTGAGTACAATCTTTGAAATTAAATATGAATGCAATTGCAGAATAAATTGGCAAGATAGGAGAAAACAGCAACTGAAACAGAGTATTTTATTACAGTTGGCATTTAAAAATCAATTAAGTTAATGAATTTTAGTTTACAACTAAAAATATATGTGATCACAGAAAACTGCAGTCGATTGTTTGGAGTAATAATTATCTAATCAGTTTGATTTGAATCTGAACAGTAAATGAGTTAATGTTCTCACCATCGGAATAACAGTTGGGACCTTAACATCTCATTTCACACTTGTTTCTGAAGCTTACTGAAATTGTCATAGAGCATGTCCATCCCTTTCTCTTATTGCTCTTCGGCTATGCAGGCTTGCATACCTTGCTGACACCAGGCTGTATTATCAGGGTAGCAGATGCAGCTGGGATATAGCACTTGGCACGTAATAATTTATAAAATTCTCTGAACTTTCTAATAAAATTTTAAGGTCTGTTGTTTGGCAATTCACATCCATAACATGTTGAAGGAGCTAAACGTACTGAAGAATAGAGCCGTGTTTGTAGATAAGTATATAAACTGCAGAGTGGCTACCAATGCCTTTTCAACTTGAACCTTTTCTTCTGCATCCCTCTTAATGTATTTACTCTGATTTAGATCTCATCAGTGTCTCTGCCTGGCTGCTTTCTGTAGCCTTTATGTAGCCCAATGGATAACAGTGACCATAGCAGCACTAATGGAAACCCCGCAGCAGGTTTGCCATGCATGTCATGCAGCCTCCTCAGCAATATGAGTAAAAAGCAACCAGCAAACTGTTTAGATGGAACAGACTTCACCTAGTCCCACCATACAGGTACAGAAGATCTGGCAGACTGCCTTTATCTATCAGCCTAGAGCAAAGCATTATTATAAGCATAATTTCTCCTCTTTCTTGTAGTACAGTTCAGGTCATACAAAGACTGTACGAAGTAGGATGATACAATCACCAGTTAGGAAAGGCCTCAAGAGTGAGCCTCAGATAGTGCAGTTGTCCAGCAGGCAGCGATTCCATTTTCCAGCATGTTTCAAAGATTTAGGTTTTGTGTTCTTTCCATGGAATAATATGAATATTTTCAAACCATTGACTTAGGCTGAAACTTCCACCGTTCTGGGTTTTAGCTTGAGCTCTCCATCTCTCCCACTTTCTCTTAGTAATAGCAAATTTATCTCAAGAGTAAGTGGAGTAACTGGCACTTTGACTAAGAATAGAGGCAGTAGAATTCGTTGTTAGATGCGTAACAAAACAGAAAAACAAAAATGATCTGTCAAAAACAAATACCACAAAAACTGAACAGTCTGGAAAGGCTAACCAACCCAGCACAGGGAGAAGAAACTCTCTGAAGTACTCTGCTAGTAAAGGGTGATTGAGCATGTATCTACTTTTGGCTTCAGTACCCACTATCTGTGAAGTCTATTCCAAATTCATGAGTGTTTTTTCACATAAAGACAAACACTGATTACTTTTTACCTACATGTGATGGTCCAAGCTACACATACCACTCATCTTATTTCCATATATGACAACTTCACTGTGCACAGTTCTTCTTTGTCAAACAAACTATAGTTACTGCCCTAATAACTCTCCAGTTTGACACTTAGTTTAAAATAAGTGCTAGAAGTGGCTATATTTAGCGAACAATCTGGTATTGATATAAATTCTCTCCTGTTTCCACTTAAGCACACAAGAATATTCTTGGCCAGGAAACAAAACCCTCTGCAAAAGGCCTCAAGGATTAAAATGCAAAGCAATGACTAGATAAGAACTATTAAAGATTAATGGATTTGGACACCTTCTGCTTGTTACTAAACATTAACTAATCTTAATACAAGCAACAGCTTTGAATAGCACTGCCTAGCCATGGATGTATGTTTCAAATGCCATGAGTCATCCTATTTGAAATACTAAAGCAGCAACTTAAAATGAAGCATTCATATAGTTACATGTAAATTTTAAAGGATGTATACGAATATCTTAATAAATGGTTTGCTAGCAGTAAGTATCATGAAGCTGAATATGCAACTGCTGATTCAGACACTAAGCAAGCCAGTTCTGATACACACCTGAAAACAAACTGTTTATTTCTCAGGTCAACAGAGTGATCATTTTATATGTCCTAGACCTTTTCATATCTCCAAAGAATAGGTCTCTGTGGTAAAATGTTCAAGTAAATTGGATTTCTTAAACATATTCTTTGTTGCTATATTAGACGTACATTAAAAATCTTGGTGCCTACATGCTTGTATTCATAGTTTGCATTTATCCATGTACAGTAACTCAAGGCAACCTTTACCTCCTCTTATAAACACTTAGAAATTAAAATGACTACAAATGAAATTACACTTTGGAAGACCATAACCAATGATCCCATGCTTGCTCAGCAGGCTCAAATTTGTTCACAGCTATGGAAGTATACTCCTGCCGCCCAAAAACTGAGCAGTACTAAAAATTCCACATTTTTTTGCTCCCTTTCCTGCTATTCTGAATAATTTCCCTACTGGACTCTTAAGAGTGGCACCAAATGGATAAGGCTCTGTAATAGAATGTCACAGGGTAAGATTATATATATTATATATTATATCAGGATGATCAGAATCATGTATACAATCTATTCACATACTCACAGAATGGCTAAGGAAGGGACCTTAATGACCATCTAGCTCCAATCTCTCTGCCTAAACCATGTTGCCCAGGGACCCATCTAACCTGGCCTTGAACATCTCCAAGGATAGAGCTTCCTTAGCTTGGATAATCAGCTATGATCTTCCTTGGATTTCACAGAAAAATCTAAGACACTAAGTTTGTGAAGCACGGCTTGACACATGGAAATGTGTCTTTAAGCCCTCGGTCTTTTGGTTCCAGCACCTACTTAAAAATTTTAAATTTCTGTGACTTCTAGCCACACATCTGTACATGTTTACAGCAGGAAATAGATTTCTCTGTTTGCAAGGCATCTGGCACATGGGGAAGGTGAAAACATACACAGTAAGAACAGACAATAATAATAAATACTGATAATGAGTAAATACTGATAAATGAAGGGTATAGAAAGCCTTGGAGAGCAAAGGCATCTATTTACACAGTAGATGCAAGGCAGACAGCACAGCTACATCTGCTTTGTCGCTTGCCTAAACATATCTTGATCTTCTGAGAGCAACCCAGAGCCCATACCCATTAATTCATCTGCTGCCCTGATGACTACATAAAATTTTGATGCCAATTACTGTCCCTTGGCCTTAAACGAACTCAATTCACTTTGACTAAACAGCTACAAGATGGCACTTTCAGACAAGAAGATTCATTTTCAGAAATATCTGCCAAGACTGATTAGATGCAGACGAAATATTTTGCCTAAGCTTCCTCTGCATAACAACCACATATAAAATAGCACATGCCAAAGATCAAGAAGTCCTCAAATGGAAATTACTAAAAAATAGAAAATTATGAAGAATAGACCCTCCTGAGGAATGCATCAGAGTACACTGCAATTTAGTTTGTTTCCCATTAAATCTTTCAGACACGATCTTTAGAAAATCTTAGCTACACAGCAGGCATACCTGAAAAAAAGTAAGGAACAGATTCTCCATATCTGACAATCAAGAGATCCTCTATCCAGTGTGGTTCCTGAAAAAACATTTATTTTCTCTTTTGAATGAGGGTGCAGTCTGTACACATGTATGCATACATGGACTTGGGCAGAATCACATAATCACAGAATCATCAAAGTTGGGAAGAACCTCCAAGATCATCCAGTCCAACCGTCCACCTACCACCAATAAACTGCATCCCTCAGTATAACATCTAAACGTTTTTCTTGAAAACGTTTTTCTTGAAAACCTCCAGGGACGGTGACTCAATCATCTCTCTGTGCAGCCCATTCCAGCACCTGACCACCCTCTTGGAGAATAAATTTTTTCCTAACATCCAACCTGAATCTTCCCTGAGCAACTTCAGGCCATTCCCTCTAGTTCTACCACTAGTTACGCAGAAGAAGAGGCCAACCTTCCACTTCATCACAACCTCCTTTCAGGGAGTTGTAGAGCGATAAGTCTTCCTGGAGCTTCTTCTCCATACTGAACAATCCCAGCTCCCTCAGCCACTCCCCATAAGACTTGTGCTCCACACCCCTCACCAGCTTTGTTGCCTCCCTCTGGACACACTGTAGGGCAATGTCTTGTAGTGAGGGGCCCAAAACCAAATACAGTATTCGAAGTGCAGCCTCACCAGAGCTAAGTACAGGGGTTGATCACATCCCTGCTCCTGATGGCAGCACTATTTCTGATACAAGCCAGCATTTTTTCATTATTTATTCTGTTTGTTACCTTTCAAACAATCAGAAATTCTCTCATTTCTCTGTGTGAGACCTCTATAAAGTACTACTGCAGCAAGGCACTCAAACAAAGTGAAGACATCAGAGAGTCACAAAATGACTAAGGATGGCAAGGAACTTCGGGTCTATCTGGACCAATCCCACTGCTCAACCAGGGCACCTGGAGCAGGCTGCCCAGACACCGGTCCAGGCAGCCTTTAAAGACCTCCTAGGAGCAGACTGCATAACCTCACTGAACAGAGTATTCTAGTGCTCTGTCACCTGCACAACACAAAAGTGTTTCCTGGTGTTCAGATAAAAGCTTTCATGTTTCAGTTTATGTCCACTGTGTCCCATTCCTGGGCACCACTAGAAAGTACCTAGCTCTGTTTTCTGGAGAGGCACCTCAGTTTTTATTTCTGAGGGATGAAAATTCCCATGTGTCTCAAGCTTTGCTCACAGGGGAGACATTCCAGTGTTTTCTTCATCTCTGTGGCCCTTCATTGGATTCTCTCTAGTGTGTTCATGTCTATCTTGTGTCAGGGAGCCCAGAACTGGATTACAGTACTGCAGCTGCAGCCTCACTGGCACTGGGTCTACCACCTTCCTCTGTATCCTGTCAGCATTTCACCAACTGTACACCAGAATGCCACTGGCCACAAGGACACACTGCTGACTTGTGCTTTACTTGGTGTACAGCAGGACTCCAAAGACCTTTTCTGCAATGCAGCCTTCCAGCTGGTTAGCCTCCAGTTTGTATAGGTGGCCAAGGTTGCTCATTCCCAGGTGCATTAAGTTTTTCCCTTGTCGAACTGCGTGACCTTATTGTCAGCCCATTTTTCTAGCCTGTTGAGTTCCTTCTGGATGGCAGCATGACTCTCTGGCACATCAGACATTCCCCCCAGTTTTGTGCAATCAGCAAAGTTGCTCAGGGTGCACTCTATCCCATCCAACACAGATAATTAGTAAAGATGGCAGACAGTCAGTCTGAGAATTGACCCCTTGTGATCAGTGCTGGTTACTGGCCTCCATCTGGTCTTTGTGCCACTGATCACCACCCTCTGAGCTTGTAAATTCAGTTTTCAATCCACCATGCTCACCCAACTCATATTCACCAGTTTCTCTATGAGGAACTTACAGCAATTTAAAGTCAAACAGCAACAATAAAATAAAATAAAAACCTTCAGAACTTCCAGATGCATGAAATGTAAATAGGTGTTGAAAGTATTCAAAAAGAATCGCAATAAGACTAGAAGCCTTCTTTCTTTGTTTAACAGTTTCTCACTGCTTATAATGCCATAGCTTCAGCAACTAAGTTTCCAGTTAGTTTTCCAGCAAGAGAAGCCAAGACTTCCTATTTCTAAACTGTTTGAAACTAAGGTGCCTTAGTACACCAGTGAGACAAATTATCTGTTTTCCTCTTTGAAAGCAGTTGTAAAGTGTGTGTTTGGCCATTTTTCTCATCCATTTGCAGCAGCCATGCCACAAGGCATATTTACGTATTTCTACATCACCCACACCTTGGCTGCAGCTCTTGTTGCTTTCCCTGTAACTACACCTCTGAGAATACGGTCTTGCAAATGTCAGTGGTAATAACAACAGTAATAATAATCACTGTTGCTTCAGAACGATTTTTTAAATACAGAACCCATTGATTAAGCTCATTAATTATATCCTCTCTTGTGAGAAGAGAAATGCATCTTTCTTTAAGGAAAGAAAAGCAGTTTTTCCTACTGTCTTTTCCTTTGGTATTTTCTTTCATTCAGACGTTCTACAAAAAGCCTTTAACACCAAACACTGTATTCATGTGTATGTATATGAACTTAACAAAATCAAGAAATTTCTGAAACACAAAAAGCATATGAAAAATCTAAATGCAGGACAAAATTTTCTAGCTGGGATACTATTATATCCAGTCAGTGCAAACAAGCTGTGCCATCCAAGATCTGCCAGCATCCAAAACAGGAAACAAAGTCCAGGAAAAGTCAGAATATCATTTATAACTTCCCAAAAAAGTCAGCATTACTGATTTCCAAAGAAAATGTGCCACAGACTAAATTATCATCTTCTTGCAAAAAAATATGAAGAATGGAAAAACTAAGGCAGAACTCATTGGTTTCAACTCTGATAAGCTGATTGCACGTTCTCTCCTCTGAGGGGACGAGACTCCTGTGATGTTTAGTAGTACAACATGATGGACACATTGCCAGAGAAAAATATGCAATATCCATTTGACTTTCCCACAGTTGTTCTCAGACCTGACTTCTCCCTACCTCATGCAATAAAGAATTTGTGTCCCTCCCATTACAGACCCTGGTTCTATGACTTCCTTCTACCCTACTGCTCTCAGACTATGCCCAGAAAACCTCATGATTTTTTTGCAACACACTGGAAAACAATTAGCATACTTCAGTTTACCACAGCACAAAAAACATGAACTGTTCTCCCAAAGGACTACCCAGTGCTTGCAAGCCTTGCAGTAACCTTTGAAGACTTTAACTCAACAGTGACTTTTCCTTATGGCTACCAATACGAACTTGAGGCTAGCCTTGGTTCTCATGGTGAGGCATGAACCTCATCATCTGCTACTGGAGTGAGGAGACAGATGTAAAATCCCAACGAATACAATGATGTTTGCATCCTTCTCATATTTCAGAGTCCTGCATTACAGAATGTAATGTTCCACCTCCTGACAACAATGTTCTCCAGTGGGTTTCTCAGGTCATGTTCATTACAGCTTCTGAACTGTGAAAAAAAAAGCATATTTCAGCCTGAATGAAACGTGGTTCAGCAACTGTAGAATTGGCCAATAAAAGGAGATACCTTTTCCTCACAAGATCTACAAATTAATCAGAGAGTGACAATGGACACTGAGTTAATTCATCTCTACGTCTGATCTGCTCATCATTAATAAGTTTTCTAAAAGTTAATCTGAAATTGGTTCTTAAAATGTATTAAAATATGACCTTTAATGTTATTATCAGAGAACAGTGAAATACTCATTCACAGAGAAAATAGAAAGGCTGTCTGGCCCTTTTAACTTCCAGACATTGTTTGCATCTGATTCAAAACTGAATGCAGGAGCATTCACTCTGTTATCACACCAAAATCTACTTTGACTTTTGTCTAACTTGAGTGCTAGACAAAGCAGCAATCACACCCTCAGAACAGTTTCAATCAGTTTATATGATGTAACACCAAAAAAAAAAAAAAAAATTACTTCCTTTGAAAATTCACTATAGTTTGGCAATACAACACCTAAAATCTGCACTTCCATTTCATAGAATCATGGAAATATAGAATAACTTGGGTTGGTAGGGATCTTAAGGGTCATCAAGCTCCAGCACTCCCACCACAAGCAGGGCCACCAACCTCCCCATTTAATACCAGACCAGGCTGCCCAGGGCCCCATCCTATCTGGTCCAGAACACCTCCAGGGATGGGGCACCCACAACCTCTCTGGGCAGCCTGTTCCAGCACCTCACCACTCTCTCTGTAAAGAACTTCCCCCTGACATCCAACCTAAATCTTCCCTCCTTCAACTTAAAACCAATTCCCGTTGTCCTGCTACTATCTACCCTTTCAAAAAGATGAACTACATTTCTGAAGTTCTTCTGACATTTTTTGTATGAAATACTGCGTAACGGTCCAGCAAATGTGAAGAAATGCATACAGTCAGAGCAGTGTCTCTTAAAGTATTTTAATGGTTCACTAATTGAGAACTGTGAAGTCTGTGTTAGGCCTAAGACTTTGACTGATATTTCACACAGAAATCTAGTTACTCTGACTCATGGACCTTTCCATATGAGGACTCATAAAGCTTTCAGAACTGAGCATTAGTAACACACAGCTCATGCTTTATCAGAGATTACCTCTATTTAAAACAACTTTCAAAGTACACCAACAAAATTACCCAGACTACTGGAGTTGTCTGATAAATTCTTCTTGAACCATCTCTGCCAAAAGAAAACATGCTGCAAGAACAGCTGCATAGTATAGAAGAAATAATCTGTTTAGCAAAAAGTATTTTTACGGTGCCAGACACTAATTATTATATAATATTTGAGGAATGTTTGGCTTTATTATTGTACAAGTAAGGTCTTGAATATTTGGTGACTAGAACCATGAGGAGAAACAAGGCAAAAGATGCCCACTTTCTTAAAGGAAAGTGATAAAATATTTTTAACTGATACAGAGACTTCTAAGCAATCAAAGTACCATATGAAGTTACATAGATGACTAGACTGACCTTTTATTTGACCTTCTGCTACAATGCTGTTAATTAATATAACTGTTATTAATATAACTGTTACAAAGTTATATTAATAAGTAAAACTTGAAAGATTAAAGGTGAATTTCTCCTTCTTTTTAAGCACATACTCTTGAGATTTAGGATTCTTGATCCTGTTTGATAAATTCAACTAATTTAATTAATCAACTAATTAGTCAGCCAACTAATCATAGTGTGGCTTGTACTGCTCTTGCAAATGGCAGCTAAGGATGAAAGGTCTTAGCATGGTGATACAGTGACACTACTATAAAAAAATATATAAAGGAAGGGGAATGCAAGAAGCTTTCAAAGATTCCACTTTATCCCCGCTAGTGAGTGACACAGGCAAGCTGGCAACAACAGACAAGGAGAAGGCTGAGGTATCCAACAATTTTTTTGCCTCAATCTTCTCTGATAACTGCTTGTCACACAGTCCTCAAAAGTTTGGTTCAGAAGGACAGGACTGGGGAAGCAACGTCCCTTCCAGTGAGCAAAAATCATGTTTGACCACCTGGAGAATCTGAACACTGACAAGCCTATGGGTCCTAATGAGATGCATCCCAGAGTCCTAAGCAAAGTGGCTGTTACAGTCCCCAAGACTCTCAATGATACTTGAGAAGTCATAGCAATCCAGTAAAGTCCCTGGTGACTGGAAAAAAGGCAACACCTATTTTTAAGAAGGGTAAAAAGGACGTCCCTGGGAAATACCTACCTGTCAGTCTCCCTTTTGTGCTGGGAAAGATTGTGGAGCAGATCCTTCTGAAAGCCATGTTAAGGCATACAGAAGACAGGAAGGTGATACAGGAGAAGCAGCATGTCTTCACCAAGTGCAAGACCTGCCTTACCAACCTGCCTGCCTTCTAAGACGGTGTAACTCTATCAATGAACAAGGGAAGAATCTCTGATGTCATACTTCAGTAAGGTCTTCAACACTGTACCCCACAACATCCTTCTCTACAAATTGTGAAGATATCATATCATCATAGAATTGTTAAGATTGGAAAAGACCTATGAGATTACCCAGTCCAACCCCAATCCATCCCACAGGTCCCATTGAGCCATGTCCCTTACTGCCACATCTCCATGGTTCTGGATGAAGAAGTGGCTGCAGAACCCAGAGTGGCAGTCAACAGTTCGATGTCTGGATGGAGATCAGTGAAGAGTGGTGTCCCTTAGAAGTCAGTGCTGGGACCGATAACTCTTCAGTATCTACATCAGTGACACTGACAGAGGGGTCCAGTACACCTTCAGCAGTTTTGCAGATGACATAAAGCTGCATGCTGTGATCAACATGCCTGAGGGATAGGATGCCGTTCAGACAGACTAGATAGCCTGAGCAGAGGTCAAGGTGAACCTCGTAACATTAAACAAAACTAAATGCAAGGTCTTACATGTGCATTGAGGCCAGACCTGCTAAATACGTTCTGGGGTACTGGTGGATGACAAGCTGGACATGAGTCAGCAATGTGCCTTCACAGCTCAGAAAGCCAACCATATCCTCAGCTGCATCAAAAGATGCATAACCAGCAGGAGGTGAGGTACTCTACTTTGCACTGCTGAGGCCTCACCTGGAGTACTGTGTCCAGATGTAGAGTCATTCAAAAGTTCCTTCCAACTATATGGATTCTGTGATTCTATAATTCATAACATTCTATATAAGATTATAAGGACATTTTCAGGCTGATTCTACTACAACTCTGCAAGAGCCTGATACACAAAGTGAACAAATAAGATATTTTTACTAGCAAAAATGCTTCTTAGACATCTGTGGTCACCCTTCCATGTAAGCATGAACTTTTTTTCTGAACTCAGTACAGGTCTTGACCCACACTCCATAATTTATTGTAGAAATAGACAGTTATTCTTCCACTTCCCTCAGAAAAACAAACTGGCAAACAGCTGGCTCTCCTTTTTCAGGATAATTACCTATGCAGAGCAGTAAGCTCAATGACCACAAAGTGGCTTAGACTGCCTGTCAGCAGTTTCATTCATTGCCTGCACATAAAAATTCATGCTCTGCTTGTACCCTGAAATTGCTAGAAAGAAACCTCAGTTCAAATCCTTTAAATCTTTCATTTTCCATAAAATTGAAGATATTTCCAGCTGTTTTCAGCACATGATATTGCAGGTTTATAAAGATATTTTAGCCAAATTCAACAATAAGGTCCACATCCATCCATAACAGAAGCTGAAAATATTACAGAATCACAGAATCACAGGGATTGGAAGAGACCTCAAGAGATCACCAAATCCCACACCGCTGCTAAAGCAGGCGCCCTAAAATAGGTTGCACAGGTAGGTGTCCAGACAGGTCTTGAATCTCTCAAGGGAAGGAGACTCCACAACCTCTCTGTGCAACCTGTTCCAGTGCTCTGTCATTCTTAAAGAAGTAAAGACATTCCTCCACATGTAAGTTTTAGGTCATTCCTCCTTGTCCTATCGCTACACACTATTAAGAAGAGCCTGGCTTCATCCATTTGCCTCCCAGCTCCCTGTAGATTATTTATAAACATCAACCAGATCCCCTCCTCAGTCTTCTTTTACTGAGGCTGAACAGACCCAGGATACTCAGCCTTTCCTCATAACAGAGATGCTCCAGGCCCTTTCTCATCTTTGTGGCCTTCTGCTGGACTCCGTTTTTTTGAACTGGGAAGCCCAGAACTGGACACAGTAGTCTAAATCTGGCCTCACCAGGGCAGAGTAAAAGGGAGGATCGTCTCCCTCAGCCTGCTTGTTTTAATTTACTCTGGGATACCATTGGCTTTCTTGGACAAGGGCACACTGCTGGTTCATGATCAGCTTGTCATCCACCAGGACCCCCAAGTCCTCCTCCACAAAGCCCATCTCCAGCAGGTCATCCCCTAACTTGTACTGATGCATGCAGTTATTACTCCCAAGGTATAAAAATCTACACTTGCTCTTGTTAAATCACATCAGATTCCTCCCTGCCCAACTCTCCAGTATGTCCAGGTCTTGCTGAATAGTAGCACTGCCTTCCCTCATGTCAGTCACTCCTCCCAGCTTTATGCCATCAGCAAACTTGTTGAGACTGGTCTCTACCTCTTCATCCAGGCCATGGATGCAGATGCTGAATCAGATCCAGCACTCACTCCTGAGTAACACCACTAGTTACAAATCTCCAACCAGACTCTGCACCACTGATGACAACTTTCTCAGCTCTGCCAGTCAGCCAGTCTTTAGTCCATCTCACCACCCAGTCATCTATCCCACACTTTCCAAGTTCTATAACAAGGATGTTGTGGGAGACAGTGAAAAACACTTTGCCAAAGTTGAGGTACTCAACATCCACTGCTCTCCCCCCATCTACCCAGGCAGTGATTAGATCATAGAAGGCTAACAGGTTGGTCAAGCATGATTTCCCCTTGCTTAATCCAAGTTGACTACTTCTGATAACCTTCTTCTCTTTCAAACTGCTTGGAGAGGCTATCCAGAACAAGTTGTTCCATCACCTTTTCAGGGATGGAAGTGAGGTTGACTGACCTGTACCAGATCTCCTTGCCCTTTTTGAGCACTGGAGTTACATTGGCTATATATATTTCTATTGATAAATTCCTCTTAACGGAGAACAAAACAGCACAAAGCTGGACAGATCTCCTAACCTCAGGCCCTATCCTTTCCATCAGTCAGCCTTAGTAGCTGTCATTTCAGGCACAAAGCTTCAGTGTTTGTCTGATGCAGCCTCAGATTCTATAGCCTTTCCACACAGATTTGGGGCATGGTCATCTTGCCAGTTCATGCAAGGTGTGGTTTCTCTGGAGAAGCTGTACAAATGCAACCAAAACATACAATTCCATGGTAACTCAAAGCTAGCCCAGGATATGTCTGTGTAAGCTGAAGTCTTATATAGAGTGATTACTACAGATTCATATCTAGATTTTCATGTTTATGTGCACGGTTGGCACATGTGAAGCTGCAATCCATTTTCCAGTAAATGTGGTTTATGGTGCTGCATTATCAGCACAAACTGTTTTATCTTAGAATTAAAAACTTTGTTACCCAGAGAGAATCAGTTTTGCTCTGGGGTAGTACATCAGCATCTTGTTTGATTAAGCTACTTTAACCTCCAACACCTATCCCAAACACTCTTTGCACTCACACAGTTGCTTGTTTCTTGGAGAGGTTGTTCAAATTCTTCTGGTAAATTACCTATTGTCAGTTGTCTACAAGATAAATGAAGTCCAGTCTGCTGTGAGCAGTCACAGGTACGTTCAGACAAGAATTTTGTAACAGCTGTCCTCTCTGTCTTCCACAGCTCTGTGTAAAATGCACTAAAATAGTTTGTTGATTCTGTAAGTGCTGAATCACTAGCAGCTGTAAGTGAAAATACACTTCTGAAGACATTTCTACCCTGCGGACAAGGAGAAATGCTTTGAAACTCATCTCTCATGCAGTGATTCACCGATAATAACTTTGAATTTGTTTGTTCTCCAATGCAAATTGAAAGTCAAGACTTATCAGAAGTCTCATGCAGAGCCAGCTGCTGATGAAGCCCTCCATGAATGTGAACTTGGACATCTTTTTGCACAAACTGAGCAAAAAGTGAGCTAATCACCATAATTAAGACATAATCCAATATAAATGTCTACTTGGAAGCCCAGAACAGGAAGTTATACTTGGGAAAGCACAATGTCAGATGTTCTACTCATGTCAACAAGACAAGGGTGAGGCTGGGACAAGGCTGAATCCTACATAGTAGCATACGTAGTATTATTAAGCTGTTGATAGTTTTAACAAGAAAATTGCAAAACAAAAGCAAGCTAACTCAAACACAAGAGACGCAGCTGTGTAATAAAATGTAATGCACAGGAGCCATGGCATCAGAGGCAAAGGAGAAATAAGTACAAGACACTTGTACCAAAAGGTGGTTGGTTTTTGTTTTTGTTTTTGTTTTTGTTTTTGTTTTTTGTCCTTTGGACTGACTGTTGAGGAGAATTGTTACTCAAAATGCAATTATTTTTTTTTTTTTTTTACAGACAGACAAACACTTCAATTATGAGCTCAAGATAAAACAGATCATGTGCCCGGTCTCATGCCTTTTCCACTCTGCATTAGAGTACTCAGGGCACAAATGCCCAGGGTATATTTAGGGAAGACCCACATAACTCCCATAGAGGATTTATAAGCAGTAAACTCTGACAATGAGCTAGCATTTGGTATGCTAGCTTGGTTCTGCTGTGATCAGGTACAAGGTTGTCCAAATCTCTCTATATTACCCCCTACTTTTCTTCCAATTACACTGTTATCATGAATACATACAAACACTTGTCTCATCCTCTAATTCGATGATCTGAGGGTTCTACAAAGCCAGCAATACTATATTACTTTTACGGAGACATTTTGAAATTCTGTACTGTTCTATATACAGGAAAGTACTGCCAGTAGATGTGAAGAAAACAGAGACTACTGATATGCCAATATATCTGCCAAAAGGTTTATAACTGAGCAAGAGAGAGCACATATCAGATGCTGTGTTTGCTGAATGGCAAGATACAGGATCACTACTGATTACCTGTTTAATTACTCCACATATTATAACACTATTGATGTGGCATTCAAGATGACAAAGTTCAGATTAAAAGAAGTCAGTTTTAAATCAAATGGCACAGCTGGACAAGCCACATCTAGATAAGAGGTTCTGTACACTGCTAGCCTTGTTCCTGACTTATTTGTTCTCCCAGGATAGCATTCTGCCTCTTGAAATTATGTTCTACTTTAAAACCATTTTAAACTATGCTAAATATGGTAAGTATGACAAGTAACATGATAAGTATGTTCCAAAAGGCAAACTTTCATTTCCTGCCACTATCGTTAGTGATTTAAAACAAGTTGGAGATCGCAATGTAAGACTGAACATGTACAAGTTTATGGTGCCTGATGACATGCATCCCAAAGTCTTGAAGGAACTGCCTGAGGTGGTTGCCAAGCCACTCTCAATAATATTTGAAAAGTCTGTCAAGCAAAGTCCCCAGTGACTGGAAAAAGGGAAACATCACTCCCTATCACTACCCATTAGGGTACTGAGTCCAAGCATGGGGCCTCAATAACATAACAGACATGGAGCTGTTGGGGGAGTTCCAAAGAAGGGCCACAAAGACCCTTCTCCGACATTGCAGCACCTCTCTCAGAAAGAAAAGATGAGGGAGCTGAGGTAGTCTAGGAAAGGCTCTGGAGAGATCTCACTGATTCTTTCCAGCACTCAAAGGGAACTTACAAACAGGAAGGAGACCAACATTTTACACAGTCTGATAGCAGTAAGACATGCGGGAATGGTTTTAAACTAAAAGAGGGCAGATTTATATTAGATATTAGGAGGAATTTTTCACTCAGAGAGTGGTCAGGCTGGAAGAGGCTGCCGAGAGACACTATGGGTGTCCCATCCATGGAGGCATTCAAGGCCAGATTGCATAGGGACATGGGCAGCCTGATGGGGTGGATGATAAACCTGCCCACAGCAGGGTTTTGGAGCTAATTGTATTTAAGTTCCCTTCCAATCCAAGCCATTCTATAATTCTGTGATCCAGAGATGCTAAAAGATTCAATGTTGTTTGTTTATCTGCTTATCATAAACCATTATCTGACTGATGTCCATTTAGAGTAAATCACAAAATTAGAGTCTTGGAGTAGTCCAGCAAAATATGAACACAGTTTATGGAGAAGAAAATCAGGCAATTGTAAAATACACTATGATTTATTACATCACTTTTCTGAATGAAAACTATTTTATTTTAATTTTAATGGGACTTCTTTCACTGCAGAAAGAGAAAGCTTTCCTCTAAAACTCTGAAGTACACATTACTAAAAATATATCCATTGAGACATGAGATATTGAGTTACACAAAGTCCCAGAATTTTAGAAGGAAAGCAATACACAGAATTGTGCATTTAGCACATAAGAGCCAGATGTGTTACAGCTGCATCAACTAGCAGTTATAGCTTCAGCATTTCAGTGACACATAACTCATTCTACAAGGACTGGTCTGAAAGTAATGCCTCCTATTTTATCATGTTTGCCCACGACATCAGAAGTGAATGTTGGTGATAAGTCAGCAGAAGTTGAACCTTCCGACCAATATTCCATTATGTTTTGTTGATGTGTGACAGATGGATGACAGCAGAAGGGCAGTCTGACAGACATGGAGTTGGACATGGAGTGTCTATGGAGCAAAGGTGTGGCACTGAATTCCTCCATGTGGAAAAAATGGCACCCACTGACATTCACTGACACTTGCTGAACATTTATGGAGACCAAACAATGGATGTGAGCACAGTGAGGTGGTGCATGGTGTGTTTGGTAACAGCAACATGGAAGACGAGCCATGTTCCAGATGGCCATGCACAGCCATCACACCACTAAATCAAGAGTGTCTCAATAAGCCCATCTGTGCAAATTGCAGATTTGTGCAGATTACAACCACAGAACTGTGCACAGAGATGTACGGAACATTAGATCAGCCTCAATGTGTTGAAAATGAGGGTAGCAACGCTGAAATATCACAAAGTTTGCATCAACTGAGTTGCACAAATGCTCACACAGGAAGAGAAAGAACACTGTATACAAGTTTGTCAGGACCTGTTGAACCAATATGAAACTGAAGGTGATAGCTTCCTGCATTGCATCAGTAGTGGTGATGAGATATGGTGTTACCAATATGAACTAGAGTCAAAACAGCAGTCCATGAAGTGGTGACATCTGAAATATCCATCAGAGTCTTCAGCAGGTAAAATGACGTGCATTGCCTTTTGGGATAGGAAAGGGGTGATCTTTCTGGATTTCCTGCTACCTGAATAAGCCATCAGTTCTGACTGCTACATCATGCACTGACTGAGCTGAGGGCACAGACCTCCACAGTCAGGCCAGAGAAGAGGAACCTTTCTCTTGCAACACCGTAACACCAAGCTACATACCAGTTTGAAGACCAGAGATTATATTGCCAGTCTCGGCTGGACTGCCTTACCACACACCATCCATCACATAGTCCAGATTTGGTACCTGCTGACTTCCACCTGTTTGGGCCAGTGAAAGAAAGACAGACGAAATGGACAACATTTTCTGAGCAACAGTGCTATAACTGCAGCTGCAAAACAGTGGGTCATCTCTGCTGATGCAAATTTTTGTGAGCACAGTATGCAGGCTCTTGTTCATCGCTGGTGAAATGTATAGTTCATGGTGGTGTCTATGTTGAAAAATAGTGTTTTATAACTAAGAATTTATCAAATACTGTTAGTGTATCTGTTGTAGTTTCCATGGAAATAAATTCGAGGCATTACTTTCAGTGACCCACATAGGTTGATACTGAATGCTGTTTGACAACAGTCTGCAGAAGAGAAAAGGTGACGGAGACAATCTACTGATACTGCTATTAAATTATCTCCATGTTCACTGATGCTGGCAGTGCATGGGCACGTTTGACAAAGATCACCTGCTTTTCAGAGCACATTGGCTCTGAAATAGAACATTATAAAAAAGATATAAGAGGTAAGAGGTATAGAAAAGATATAAGAGGTATAAGAGGTATAAGATATAAGGTTATAGAAAAGATAAAAGAACACTAATTCCTATAGTTTGCAGGGTTAATAAACACATTTCTTATCTAATGCTTAAATCCAAGCAAACAGATGCAGCACAAACTTCACTGGGGGGAATTTGAGTTGACAGCCCAAATGCACATTACTTCTTGCTTTATTAAAATGGTATCCATTAAAATGACAAGAGATTGAGAATAAAAGATACCCACAAACACAGGCACACAAAATGCTGTGCAGCTATTCTTGGCAAAAAATGTTAACAGGTTTTCCAGAGTCACAAAAACAGGTATGCCATAGTTATTGTGTCTAATGAAACTTATTTACGATATTGTTGTGAGCAGGATGTTCTTACAGTCAGGTTAAGGAGTGTGCTGGACAGGGCTGAGAAAGCAAAAAAGGCAAAAATCCAACCCCACAGAATGACTGCAACTGACTGAAGACAGTGTTTCTTACTCTCACTTCAAGTGGGTCTACCGCTCAGGATAACTGCCTATTAATGCTATATCTTCCTTGCTTTAGTGTATAAAGAAAGTAAGTTATCTTCTGCTTAGTAAAGAAGGTCATTATATTTACAAAGGACATGAGCCTCCTGAAATAATATTTGATCTGCTTCAAAAAACCTCAAGATTATTCAATGAGATCTCATCATATGAAGTTTTACACTGTATAAAGATTAACTGTGTCTTTCATTCACAACACATCTCTAATGCTGACACAGAAGTACATTCCTGTAGAAACTGGCATCTGCAAAGCTATATAACCCAAAATAACTGAGCATGAACTCATGCTAAATTTACCCGCCAATGTTAGTGCTAAATAATACAGCATTTAAGATCTTCAGCTGTCTTAAAGTACCACAGTCGTGATGAATACATATCTCTTTTCTAAGTTTCTCATCAGCTGTCTTATGACATATCTGGACTTTTTTTACACAGATTTCCTTTTCAGAGGCCTCATGAATGCAGGAATATTCATCCTAGAATGGGAGCAATGCCTATACCTCTGAATCTAGAGTAGAACATGTTAGTTTGCCTGTACTAAAGAGGCACTTGAAGCCTGCAGAGTTGCTTACTCTGTCCATTGTACACACAAATTCATCTGTTGCACTTTTGAGCAAATCAGAACAGCTACCCATGTTAGTATTGTTTTCTTCTGGTTGTCTTTTTGCACTCAGACTGAAATGTTCTAAAACCTCAGCCAATTACAGGGATCAAAACATAAGCCAAAAAAAAAAAAAAATCAAAACCTTTCTATTATAAAAAGTATAAACACACAATATATCTCTTTTTGTAGTACTACCAGAATACTAAAAAGCAGCCACAGATATTTTTAAGAAGCATCTGATCCTTAGAAATCTATCAGTTAAAGTGAGCATGCACAGCTGTAAACAGAAGTAAAATTCAACCTCGTACTTCCTATCTGCATCTGGCCCTTCAGAAGATACTGGCTTCCTTGGCAACAGGGCAGAAAACTTTCAAGTATGGAGTGGAAATTTCTGGACACAGTCTTACTTGTATTTACATCATCTTGACAGTTTGGCACAAGACCACACTACCAAGAGATTTATAAGACAAAATAACTTATACTGCAAGTCAGATACAACTATATTCCAAATAACATTTTAGAATAATAAATTTTGAAGTAGTGCATGCAGACGTGGAAAATAGGCTGCCACTCTCATTCTTAATTTCCTCTATTATACGAGCAAATTACCACACACACATACACACACACTGAAGTGCAAATCCCAGAGTCTGGTACTACCACCAGAAGCAGTTTTACTGAGTAAAAGAGCATCTACAGAAGATGGATTTGGCACACATGCCATGTCCATTTGGACGAAATACTGCCAACTAGATGTAGCTTCACAGTTCGCACTTCCAAAGAGGCTTTTAACCTGCATGCAAAGTGTATGGAATGACTTACTCTGACTAAACTACAGACTGCAGTGGAAGAAAAAAAAAAAAGGGCTTATAACGGAAATGCTGACAGAACTACACTGATTGAGAGTGTTGGTATACCACATACCCTCCCAGTGTAGTTACATATCTCTGAAAAAGAAAGATCTACAACAACAGAAGCTAATCAGCAGTATTAGCCACTGGCATGCAAGAAGCAAACTACAGCTAAAACAATGCTCTGCAGGGCCAAAGAATACCAACTGCTGCTGATTCAAACCTGATCAAACTTCCCTGTTTCTGGAAGCACTGTGGCATGGATGGGCACAATGCTTTTCTCGCCCACTTCTGCAGATGTAACTCACAGCGTCTCACAGTTCCTGGATAGTGAATCAGTGCCTCTGCCATGTGCTGCCCATAAATCACAGAGGGGAAGTGCTGCTCCGCAGCCTGGCAGCCCGCGACATGGCACAGCAAGGAGTGCAAACGGTCAGTAGATTTTTACCAGTATCTTCAAAAAAACAGGAGAATCTATGCATCTTTAAATAAATTAGAAGAATAAATCATTTTTACAAGAAACCACTATGTTCTCCCAGCCTGTTCTAACTTAGTACTCTGGGCATTCCCAAACCCTAATGATTAATGTGAAAATTAATGGTTATGGTGGCTTACTTTTGCTTCGTTAAAAACATTATAAGCTTCATTATAAGTTGGGTGACAGGTGGAATGATGAATTGCATCTTCCTGTTTTTAACGGTGCACTGATGAGGAATGATGAAGGCTCTCTGCCTCTTTTGTATCCACACTCGAGTTGCTATTTTTGATGCCTGCTTTGGAGCTTAGATGCTTCTGAATCTCACAGTCCCTTGAACACAATGAACACAACTTTCACTGTATGAATGACATTAGGGCCACAGTGCTATCCAAAATAATAATAGTTTTAAAATGCCTATGTATAACTACGTTGTATTTACATTTGTTTTTCTTCTATTCACATTCACTCTAACACTAAAACTGAGCAGATGGGAGTTAACAGTTGCAGGGAACCTCCATATCATCACTGAATTTTGTTCCTTTGAATGTCAGTCTTAATAACGTGTGATACTGCTTATCAAATACAAACACCTATGTTTCTATCTGAATTGTAGGTATCACAAAACACAAGACTTAACTGAATATGCCATGAAGATACTGTTCACAGACTATCTCCTACACTGAAAACACATCCACTTCTCAAGTTGGATCCAGAATATTGTTAGGGAAAAAGCAATTCTGCTTAGCAGGAATATGACAGATGAGTGCCTTTCTAAGAAAAGCATATATTCCCTACAGTAGATCTGCCCAAAGGAAAATGAAAGCAATACGAAGGAGGTTTCTGGGGCATCCCGTAGAAAGAAACCCGCGTGGAGGAACCTGAGCGGGGAAAGGTACACAGCACCGACGGGCACCGGTGCGAGGTGACACAGCGCGGGACGGGGGCTCCGGGGGAGGTTCGGCAGCCCCGCACGCCCGGGCTCGCAGCGCCCTTACCTTCGCCGTGCAGCGCCCAAGGCAGATGCGCGTAGTCCCACTCGTAGCCGCAGGCGCTGTCCTCAAAGGCGCAGGACCCAGGCGAGAGCGGCGCGGCCCGGGCCAGCCGGAGAGCTGCGGAGACAAAGTGAACCCGGTCACGGTCACGGCCCCGCCGGGGTGCGCGGGGACCGCGGGCTAAGTGCCGCCGCCGCCGCCGCCCGGACGGCGCCTCCCCCGCTGCCCCCGCTTAC
>NW_024884833.1:7117275-7242687 GCF_019232065.1 Centrocercus urophasianus | reverse complement strand
GGGGGGCGCGGCCGCGTGGGGCAACCTGTTGCGGGCGGCCGGGAGGGCGGTGGGGCCGTGCCCTGCGGCCCGCGCCCGCTGCCTTCGTCGCGCCGCGAGAGCAGCCTGTGCTGCGCCCTGTGCTTCTCCATCGGCTGCTACGCACTCGCCTCTCGCGCGCCCGGCGGCCCCTGCCCCGCCGGGTACCCTGGCTGCTGGGTGAGGGAGCTGCTGGAGCCTTGTCCAACTCCAGCCGGTGCAGCCGGCATAGCCCCGTGCCCTCCTGACCTGCGCTCGCAGCGCGTCGCGTGCACGATGTGTCTCCTACACCCCTGGGTACCCCGGAGCGGCCCCTTCTCCCGACTGAACCTGCCCCACTCTGCAGCCTTCCATCACGGGGCACGGCCCCACCGCCCCAGGGCCTGCTCTCCCCTCCTGCTCTTTTGGGTGTCTTATGCTGTAGGTTCAACCCCTGCCTTCCATTCCACCACCCCAGGCATTCTCGGCTACCCCGGCTCAGCTCCGTGCCACCAGCACCCCTGAGCTGTGCCCCCACCCCGACAGCTCTGGGCCTCCCTCTGCGGGACTCTGCCTCCCATCTACTGTGCCTGGCCTTTACCCTCACTGAATCTCCTGGCTCCTCACCCTCCACGGTTCAGACCCCTCAGCACCTTTCTGCCTCGACCTTGCCAAGCCCACCAGTTGCCTGCCCGATATCACAGCAACAATGATGCACATGCCCCCACTCCCTCCCCCAGCTCCCATCCTGTGGCAGCCCCTTGCAGCTTAGACTGAGGTCCCAGCGCTCCTGTTTAGAGTGCTTGCACTCATTCCCTCTCATTTGTTTCAGCAGTTGTTGTGCAGCACAACTTCCTACTCAGGAGAACTCTGCTGTCCAAGGTAAATTCACCGTGCATACTTTTTCCTAAAAGCCTAAAAGAAAATTTGCTTCTGGTGGAAATGGATTTTCTAAGTACAATCACTGGCTTCAGTATTAGACCGTCCAGAGAGGCAGTGACAGAGGAAGACCAGAAGCAGCCACACAGAGCTACCACCAGCCGTTGTGAGAGACATGCTGCCTGCACTGCAGCCTGCACAGGCCGTTTCAACTACTCAGCTTTTATTTTTGTTGCTGTTGGCAAATTCAGGCATGCATCACAAGCCTTAAAAGGTTTCTAGCAAAATCACTTGTGGCCAGTGAAAGTATCTCTTGCACTCGGTGAATTTGTAAATTCCTAAATCACTGTTACATAACCCATTAATACACTTGAATCCCATGTGGTATCTAGAACATTTCACCTTGAGTTGACACAACACCACATCCTGGCAGTCGTACTGACATTGCTCCAGCCTCATACAGCTCATGCCTTGTTTGTGCTGAGATTAGGCTGTGATATGGCACCTTTGTAACACATCACGTACAGCTGTTCATTCAGCGCTGCCTTGGAGCCAAAGGTCCACCTGGACTCTCCCAAGTCCTTCAAGTCATAACCCCCTGCCCACATCCCAAGCTGAGGCAGTGCATGTGCAGACCTGAGCATCCACATCAGAACTGCATTTCCTAGTGAACACTTCTTACAGGAGCAACATCCCACCTGGCAGCCTGAAGCAGACATGTCCACAAAGGCTTCTGAATGTCTACCAGCACATTCTCTGATTTTCCCAGGGACAGCTGCCAGGCCTCTCTGGAAGCATCAAACAAAGAAATCAGTGGCAAAACTGATATGGACTTCTTCCAGAATGCTTCTTCTCAAGTAGTAGAAATACTTTCCCATTTTAGAAGTTAGTTCAATTAATATAGGTATATAATAAATCCAGTGGTTCTTTACCAGCACGGGTATCCTTGTCTTTGGGTTTGTTTGGATGTTCTTATTTACTTTCCTAAAATTTATTTGTTGTCAAATAAATTGTATGACAGTTGTATGACCTGCCAGTCTCTCCTTGTTGCTACTTCCAGGAAGTATAAGCAGCTCAGAAGAGTGATCTCCAACAGTTTTGCTCTGAGCTCTGGTGAATCAGAGAATAGAATCTTAGAATTATTAACACTGGACAAGACAACTAGGATCATCGAGTCCAACCATCAACCCACCACCACCATGCTCATTAAACCACATCCCTCAGTACCACATCTGTACATTCCTTGAAAACCTCCAGGGACAGTGACCCCACCACTTTCCCGGGCAGCCATTGGATCATCACACTCTCCATGAAGAAATTTTTCTTAATACCCAACCTGAACACCTACCCTGGAGTAACTCCAAGCCATTACTTCTCATCCAATGAAAAGCTTCCCCTCGTGAAGGCTCTCAAAAGCTTACCTCTCTTATCTGGGTTCCCCTTTTAAGAAGCCTGCTGCCTTGATGAGATCCAGGATCTGGTCATTTTTATCTCAAGCTATGCCTTGCTTTCACCACAGTCAAAATTTTTATATTTTCAACTGTGTTTTTATACATCACAGTCTCCTTGAGCATTTTATTGCAGAGTGCTCTGCATCAAACTGCAGGCAAAAAACTAGTCATTTCTCAGGGACTTGAATAATCCCAAAATGCAAAATTGGCCCTTCAGACACAATATTATCATAAACTTGATGGGTTTTTAATCTCATTTTGCATTCTGTTTAAAAACCTAACATTCCTGCTATTCAATTGCTTTACTGTGTGCAGAACATCATAATCTCTTAGGCACACTGAGTGTTTAAGAACCAGTGTCTTCAGAATTGTCCACTTTTTTCTTTTTAAGGGCTCATGCAGGATTCTTAAGCTTGTTTTCAGGGCATTCCCTCTTTCCTATGACTTCTACCTTCTCCTACCCCTACTCCTTAGTTGAATTTATTGCTGATATTTTAGACCAAGGTTCATACTAGGATGCAAAACATCCTTATTCCATGACTGCCTTCTGTAAATTAGACTTCTGCCTGAGAAAGGAGTATGGGCTGAGGTAGGCCTGAAGTTGCCAGCATTGGCATCTGGTTAGCTCCTAAGAGTTGAATGGTGCCTGTAGAGCATCTTATCCAGCTTTTGCAGCTGTCACTTTTACTGTTCTGCCTTGCCACTTCCATTGTAATTTGAGCAAAACCCCATAAATGCTCAAACTTAAAGGCAAGGCTAAAACAAAACCAAACAGCAACAAAACAGGCTGTAGCACCTTCCAGCCTTTCCCAACTGGCTCATCATCAGAATTAATGCTATAGGGCTATGGTTGCTTGATCAGAAATATGGCAAATACAAAAAGAAAACTGTCAACCAAATTTATTTTTCTCTTTTAACAGAATTATTATGTTTCTTCAGGCTTTTTAGATTTTTACTCTGCTATAGCTGCCAGCTGCACATGAGCATGCTTCACATGAGATTACCAAGGCATTTTCCTGTCACTGAAGGAAAAACAAAACAAAACGAAAACAAAAACAAACAAACAAACAAAAAAAACCTGTATGACTTTAGGATTCATTGTAAAACAGCAACAAATTCAAAGCAACTCGAGTGATGTATGCAGGAACTTCCTGCTAGAAATAAGGGAGCAGTACAGAAATGCATTGCTTCTTCCTAAAATTATTTTGCTTACATTTTTCTTCCTCTGTTCCAGTACAGTTGCTGCACGTTTCCTGTAATACCAATTGGTCAGCTGAGAGGGAGTGTGTCTTTTCCTTCGGTCACAACTGCTCCGAGTAGTACACTAATAGTCCATGAACTCTGACCAGGGCACAGCTCCTTTCCCACCTCTCCATCAGCTCTCCTCTCTCCTGCTGCTAGGCATAAGCTGAAATGTGTTCACTTCTAAAGCCTTTCACAGTCTCCTTCTCCAAGACTGGCTTTTCCTCAATGCAGACATCAGCTTCTGCCCACTTTGGACCTCTCACATCTAAGAAATTCTCAGCAATCACCCACATGGTTTATTTTTCGTTCTTCAGGTTTGTTCTTAAAGTATGATTGTTGTTTCTGGGTGGTTGTTTTGCTTGTTTCATTTTCTACACTACCTACAGAAGATTGACAAGGAAATAGGTGTCCTAAGGCCAGCATAACTTGTGCAGGGTTGTTTCAGTACATTTACCACCTCTCTAGTTCTGCTTATCCACAATCTCTTTCCTGAGGGGAAAAAACAAAACAAAACAAAACAAAAAAAAAAAAAAAAAAAGAAAAAAACACATTTGGGAGAGGAGAAGGTTTTTTCTTTTATTTTTGCACAGGGCGCAGTTTAATAGAGGTACTGATCTTTGACTAAGGTTTGTAATTGCTATGGCAACACATAAACAAGAAGGAATAACAAAGAAATCAGGATCACTTCAGTCGTTACATTGCAAATACTGAAATTCTACATTGTCTCCCCAGTCTGTAGATGTAGCTAACTTAACAGACTTGACTTGTGGCGTACGAAAATTTTCCAAATACTGGCTTCCATTTTAATAGCAATCTGTTGCCTTCTCTGTAAGAAGACTTTAATGAGGACATATCTAGTCAAAGCCATACACACTTTGGATTTATGTTCCTCTCCTGGTCCAAACTTTCATAGCTGAAATCTTCAGAGACTCAAATAATCTCATTTCTGGAGATATCAGCTGTGAAGTGTTTTGGACAGATGGCTGGCTAATACCTCTACCTAATCTTTTAGAATAAATGGATTTATTCTTGATTCAGAGAGAGACAAACATGAGCAAGACAAATTGTTCTGAAGCCAGATATGTGCACCTGACATAAATCAGTTGCAATACCAAGGCAGCTGATTAGCTGAATGTCTCCAATTGGAAAAACACAGATTTTTTTTTACACAGGATATAAGCATCCAGAATTAAGTATCGTGGATGCTGCACTATAATTCTTAAGAGCTCATGTCCCAAATTAGCAACTGATAGTGTTGACTCACAAATATCTGCACTCACCAAGAAGAGCTCCTCAACTGACTTCGCCACTGGTCTTGTAGATGGTGCTATCTTAACAGGAGTGGCAAAGTGACACAAGAAGAGCTCTTTTTATATTAATTAATGATTATTAATTGGGCAAGCCCAATCTGCTTCATCCTCTCAGAAGCCTGGGAAGTAATAAGAGAGGTATGTAATGAGAGATGTATGTGATGTGTATAGATGGGATGGAAGTCATGAAGGTCAAAGGGAGAAGTTGCATAGAAATGTAAATAGGGATTAATACTGGGAATGCAAAGAGATACACAGCGTATGCCAGTTGTGTGAAGAGGCTTGAGAAAAAAATGTAAAAAAATGAGAGCATAGTTAGGTCAGATGCTTTTGGGGATTATTTTAAAATTAGATTTACAGATTCTTTTAGAGGAATTGGAGGAGAACAATAGAGAATTTCTGGAAGTCTAGGTAAGCCAAATTGTGACAGACAAAACAAACTGAGTGAAAATCTAGGCAAGGGTTTCAAGACAGTCAATTTTAAAATAACATAAAAATTCCTGAAACTGATATAAACCTTCAGAGCAGACTAGTTGACTTCTTCTTACAAGAAATATGCAGATGAGAACAGAATATTTTCTCTACAAATGAGTTCATAAAAGCAGTTAGCATCTTATTAACTGAGATTTCCTGAAGTTCCTCCCTGTCCTCTCCTGCTGCTAACTAGATTCTCCTCATGTTAAGGAGGAGCATAATTGTGCACATGTTAACCAGCGTTCATCGCAAGTGACAATAAATGTCAGTGCTGTTGGTCATTACATTTAGGGTTTTTAGGTGAACAGAATTGCTCTACAAATGGCAGTTCAATTCCATCTGCACTTCCCTGGGGCACTCCCAAGCAGGCAGCAAATGCACAGGCAAGTCGCCTTCGTGTTTATCGTCTTTTGAGACAAGGGAGTGCAGAAATCCACGATGAGGCAGAAGGTTAATCACATCTCTCGGTAAACCTAATTATTAAGTGAGCTTAATAATCAAGGCAAATTTGATGAACAGGCCTCAATCTGCCTTATCTCAATTTGACTTTCTTTGTACTTCCAGATTAACAGCAGAGAAGCAGAAGTTCTGAGCTTTTCCATATTTCCAGCACTCCAAGCTACAGATACTCTCCAGGGCTTGTTTTGAAATCCTGGAAAATATACTTCATAAAAAGGTCTCGATGCATGCCCAGGCACATCCAGACTTTCCACTTGTTCTCAGACATTGGACACCAGCGCTGTTCTGAGTTGGAAAGGGTGTTGGGACAGGACAAGGAAATGAAGTCTTGTATCACAGTTCAGTGTTCACATTTTAGTCTCCTCACATACACATGTTAATGTTATTACTATGCCTTGTAGGCTTAATGGTGCTATAACTGTGTATGGCACTTCACTGGTCAAAGTAAGCAAAAGCCTGCCATATACTTCATTTTAAATTTATCTCCAGTATAAAAAATACTAGTAGTTTGAGCTGAGGTTCCCTAATCTGATTATTCAACCACAATTAAACCACAATAACTATGAGTTGATGTACCTGCAGTGTCTTGTGCCTATTGTGTCCAGTACTTCACAACTCAAACTGCCTCCATTCTGCCTTGCAAGCTGGTTGCTCAGGCTGCTGCCTTCTCCATTCTCTGAAAGTGTCTCATGCAGTGGGGATATTTCTGTTCATTTTCACTAGGATTCTCAAAGACTAAGGTACGAGTCTACTCCATGTTTCTTAGCACATGGCCACAGGAGAGGAGACATTAACAGAAGCACAAAGTTTTGCCAGTTCAGTGTTGATATCTGGCTTATTGCAGCCCTTGTGTACAATACACACATTGTTCCCAGGGACTCAGTCATGGTTAGACCCTATGGGCTGAACTATGTCATAAATCAAGCAGAAAATTATTACAGTCCTGCTTCTCTATTAAGATACTAAACTACAAAGATACAGCAAAGTGATTAAGGACTCCTCTTTTGTGTTGCTAAGGAGAAGACTGGAAAATGTCCTGATGGTTTTAATTTCACTTTTTTCTGACTGCTATCATGTTGCTCTGTCAGTGGCAAAGTGCAACTGGTAAACTGAAGGAGTGAGGGAAGCTCCTACCACTGCCATCTACAGCATGAGCCACACATGCACATTAGCACAGCAGACACATCTGTGTGCTTTGTAGAGTAGCTTAGAGAAGATTTTTTCTTCTTTCTGTTGAGCTGGTTATGTGGAAAGTTTTGGAAGGCTCTGCTCTGAACAGCCTTGTACAACTTCGTATTAACAAATTACATGATTGTAGCACATTGTCCCCACATATTTTCTCTTCATTCAGGATAGCTACTCTTCCCCATTGCTTCCAGTGTTAATGCCCTAAAAATCTCATGCAGAGACCAGGAGCAAAAGGAACAGTCAAGAAAGACATCTGCATGTGAAGTTATTAAACAAACTAAATCCCAATGATTTGTTTCTGTTTATAAAAACTCTGCTGGCACCAGCAAACTGCAACTTCCTCTGTGGAAAAACTACACAGATGCTGAAGAAATAAACTGAGCATAAAAGCTCAGTTTTACAGCTAATTACTCTTTTATAACAGCTGTAAGGTCTGATTTACATGTGTTTTTTAAAATAGAGGGATGACAGGACTGCAAGATACCTAAACATTGGCTATGAGCCTTGTTAATGACCTGCTAGCCTATCCAGTTGTTGAAGGATGAAGGCATTGGTCATTACTTTCAGCTGTCAATTCTATCCTTTCCAGTCAACACACGGAGTGCCAGCCACTGTTACATAAATGGTCAGGTGGAGGAGTATGAAGATGATACCCATGCTTGATCTGTGCCAGAGAATCCCTTCTCTATCCTCACGCCTAAGACTTGTGACCCACTTGCTGAGAAAAGGAAGATAGTAGGTTCACAGCCACAGAAACACAACCTTGCAGAGCAGGACATAAGGAAGGCACAGTGAGATAGACAACTTTACGCATATGGTGACAGTAGATAATCCCACTGAAAAATGTTCTTTCCACATGCACACACTTAAAGGAGTTTCCTCACTTAAGTCCAGGCTACATCATTTGTAGGCAGAAGATAAAAGACTTGGCCTCACAAAGCAAAAAGGCCTTTTGTGGAGGAACTCCGCAGCTGCTCTGCTAAAGATAAGCAATCATGAAATGAACTTTAAGAGAAGGAGAAGATACTGTTATTCCATATTCCATATTATAAGATATTTTGGTTCATGGACAAAACCATAGAGTAAGATTAAAAATAATCGATTCACCAGATTCATGGACTCAGACTCAAACTTGATGAGTCTTGATTGAAAAGAGCATGTGGTCCAGACTGCATCATTCCCTTCAGGCCCAACAAATCTCGTTATCACCCTGCTCTAAACCTGACTTCTCCATTATGGAATTTAGAAATGTTAGTTTGAGCTGCATTGTGATTGTTGACATGCTGACTAAGCTATTTCAAAATTTATTGGTATGTACAATGGAAATCCTACTATCATAAACCTATAAAATAGCCTGACTTCCCTAAAATAAAAAATGCTCTCCTATACAAAACATCATTAGAAGTCTCATTGTCTGTTATTGCTTCCACTCATCTGTTGTTTTGTTTCTGGGTTGGTTGTTTCTTTGTTTTTTTTGTTTTTTTTTTTGTTGTTGTTGTTGTTTTGTTTTGTTTTGTTTTGTTTTGTTTTTGTTTGTTTGTTTTTTGTACAGATGGACACTGTTAGACAACACTTAGTCACTATTAGGGAGAAGAGCTCCCTATTCTAGGGGCCAGGGAAATGAATAACTTTGAGGTAAGCATGATGGATTTTTACTCACTTTAAGACAGGAGCATGAAGAATGGAAGATCTGTTGGGATTTCCAAAGATGATACTGGGAGTAAGGGAACCAGAAGAAATCATACTCTTAAAATCTTCCTTCCAGTGCAGTATCCATTCACTTCAGTGAAAATTTCTCTGAGATAGGATTTTATATGTGTTGTTGTTCTATGTGTAACTCCAAGTATGTATTTTAAAGTGGCTTTGCTTTCAGATAAATGATTGAAAGTTACATTGACTGGTACTACATTCACAGAATCACAGAATGACAGAATTGTAGAGTTGGAAGGAATCTCCAGAGATCATCAAATCCAAACCCTCTGTTTGAAAAGGCATAGAAGCAAAATTTTCCCTAATTCTAACACAACAGCTGTCATCTAGCTTTTCATCTTTTCCTGCACTCAACCCTGGCTGGGGTCAGACAACAGTGACAGTTAGAAAGTGAAGTCTGCTTTTTAAATAATTCAATAAGATTCTAAATAAGTCTTCTGATTAATATTTTGCAAGTACCAATCAACTTCTATGATGAATGATGTCACTGAACTCCTTTAAGATTCAGATATGTTTCTGAATGATTCTTCAGCTACTCACATATTAGCATGCATATAATAATAATAATAATAAATGCTTCAATTAAAGTTGTACTGTAGTACAACTGTAAGTGTCAAATCCTTGAAGGTCATGTCCAGATTACAAGGAAGTCTTTATGCGGTATATGAAGCTGTGGACTCAAATGTACGTAAATTTATAATACAGGCTCCCTGCAAAATAGTAGACTAAATATTGATTCCTACACAGGTGTGTATTTGACAAGGGAAGACCAACAGATATCAACCATCTGGATTTCTGTAAGGCCCTTGACATGGTTCCTAAATTGGAGAGAGATGAATTTGAAGGGTGAGTTCTGTGAGTATTGGTTGGACGGTGCAGTCAGAGTTGTGGTCAGTGGCTGTATGTGAAGGTGGAAACCCGTGATGTGTGGTCTCTCTCAAGGGCCCATCTTGGGACAGTGTTGTCTAATATCTTTATCAATGAAATAGACAGTAGGATTGACTGCACCCTCAACAGACCTGAAGATGACACTGAACTGAGTGGTACAGTCAATACAATAGAAGGTAGAGATGCTATCCAAAGGGATCTGGGAAAGCTTGAGAAGTGGACCGACATTAACCTAATGAAGTTCAGCAAGGCCAAGTGCAAGGTGCTGCACTTGGCTCAGAGCAATTTATGACACGTACAGACTGGGAGAAGAACTCATTGAGAGCAGCTCTGTTGAGAATAACTTACAGATTCTGGTAGACAATAATTACAGAATTATTGGAATATCTCAAGTTGGAAGAGACCCACAAGGATAACCAAGTCCAATTCCTAACTCCACATAAGACCACTCAAAATTCAAATCCTACACCTGAGAACATTACCCAAAGGCTTCTTGAACTCAGTGCCATGACCACTGCCCTGTGGAGCATGTTCCATGCCTGACCATCCTCTTGTTGAAGAAGCTTTTCATAACCCCCAACCTGACCTTCCCCTGATGCAGCTGCATTCTGTTCTCTCATATCACATCACTGTCACCAGAGAGCAGAGCTCAGCATTGCCCCTTCACTCCCCTCATGAGGAGCTGTAAGCTGTCATGAGGCTTTCCCTCAGCCTCTGGTCTGGGCTGAACAAATCAGACACTTCTTACACGTCTTGTCCCCTAGACCCCTCAACCATCTTTGTAGACCTTCTTTGGATGCTCTCTAACGGTTCTGTGTCCTACTTATATTGTGGTGCCCAAACTGCACACAGTTTTGAGATATCAGCTGCAGAAGAAACAGGGGAATGCCCATCTGTTCAAATGTAACTTCATCATCCAGAGAACTGCGTAATGAAAAAAATGGGGTTGCCATGGTAAAATATTATTTGTGTACAAATAAATGCCCTGTGGTCAGTTGCTCCCTCAGATGACAGTGCTTTTGCAGAACTGAGAAGAAAACAGGGGAGAAAGACAAATATGAGGAGACGTGCAGGGATGGAAAATGGAAAAAAAAAAAAAAAAAAAAAAAGGAAGTGAGACAGAAGAAAAGGAAGATTTGTTCAGTACTTTTTAAAACCATTAGACCCTATTTTTTCAGACTGTGTGAAGTAGATCTGCAAGTTCCATAACAAAGCTTCCTGGCAGGGGAAAAATAACTATCCAACACAGTGCAGAAATTCTGTACAGGAGGGTTGCCCAGTTGAAGAGCCTCCAGGAGAAATTCAGATATGCCAAGAGCTTTTCTGTTTCCTGAGTTGCAAAGCAGTGGCAGATAGTGTGTCAGCGCTGTATCCTTGTATTTTGGAGTCCTGGAGCTGGAAGGCACTGCACTCACCTGGCTGCTGGGCTAAGGTTTCACATTACATGATGTTGTATACTAATCAGTCTCTTAACCTGGGTGTCTCCTCCTGCCTTTGTCAGAGCTTTCTCTTTGCTAGCATAGGTACCATTTCTTCTTTTGAAACATACTGAGTAGAGCAAGGACAGACATAACAGCAACAATTCCAGATGTATCATCAGATAGTTAAGTATATGAAGGAGAGGCATAGAAGAGACCAACTCTAAAGGGACTATGGTTGAAGTGTTACAAATCCATGTTGAAATAAGTAATAGTCTAAACTACAATGTGGTTGGCAACCCTACAGATAGCGGGGGGGCTGAAACTATATGATCATTGTGGTCCTTTTCAACCCAGGCCATTCTATGATTCTATGAGTCTATGATAAAACTGGAAAGGAAATCAGGATACTTGCGTACACTGGAGATCATTGATTACCACAGAAAGGTCAGCTTCACTTCTACAAACATCATGAATGAGGCAACTCCATCTGCTTCCACTTTTTCAGTTTGACACATACCATGAATGTACAGAACATAACGTTTGCTTGTACCTGAAGCTGTACAGGCAAGTACTGCCACAGGGTTCCCCCTGACCTGTTCAAGTTATGTGCCAGTGTTTCAACAGACTGCATACAACAAAGAAAAATCTCTGCAATGTATCACTCACTTTGATTACAGGTCACAACTTGCTACTTGCTATTAATGAAAAACCTGAATGGCAGCACAGAGTGCTGCTGCACAACCCACTAATCTTGACATTCAGCTTGTTCCCCTGTGATAACTGGCCCTTTGTTTTCCTGCTACACTGCTTTGTTTTGATCCGTGAATTTTGCAGCACTCAAACAAAGTGTTGTATCATCTTCAAGAAGACAGTTATTGTAATGGCACCAGACAGAAAATTGTTGGAAGAAGAGAGGAGGTGATTATTTATTGTTTAGAATAATCAATTTCATTCCTTAGCCAGAAGAAAGCATGCTAATGAACACAGATGTTTATATTTATGAACTTTATTTAAGAATTTTAGGCCTGATGGAGTTTTTATGTCCCCATTTCATACTTCAGCAAAGTTCTTGCTCACTTATCCTGCTGCTGGTGTGAGGAGAGTGAGGCTCTTCAACTGGAAACATTATATAGCCCAAGATAAGAGAGACTACAATCAAAATAAGAGACACAAATATCTTAAACTGAGAGGGATACATAAATCCATGTACGTCCTGATCCTTAAAAGCCAAGTTCTGTGAAAAGAAAAACAGTGCTGCTTTGGTCAGCCCCCACTCACTTTCCAACCTAGAAGCCTTGCGAATTTATAAATCTGAAAGGACAAAAAGGAATTCCTCAGGTTAAAATATTTGTTCCCTAGGAATTACTTAGGGGCAACTGCCAGACATTATGAATTCTCACTGTTTGGCAGAAGGAATGTCTGAGTCACGTTGATAATCTCTAAGCAAAAAAAGACACCCCCCAAAAATCTAGAAACTTTAGAGGCTCTTCTTCCTGTTTTTAAAGCTAGCAGACAGATGAGTCTATTTCTTCTAAGCTTCTTCACTTAGACCAAAAAAAAAAAAAAAAAAAAAGCCAATCCAAAATTACATCTCTTCTTGTGTCTGTGATTTGCGCTGTCAGCCGGTTTGATCAATGTCTGCAAACAGTCTACATGGTGTGCATACTGGACATCTCACACCAAGCAAAACTGATCAAATGTGCAAGTAGTGCTTCAAATAATGAGTTTTGGTTTTCCTTCTGTGCTAAACAAAGTTATTCTCAATTGCCATAAAAATGACAGCTCTATGGCTTCTTTCAACTCTATAGAGACAAAAACAGTGGCAGTTACAGTCAATGTCAAAGTCCACAGGGGAAAATGACTAAAAACTGATGACTCTGAGTATGAGATTGCCACAACAGTATGCTTTTGTGGACTAAGTCCTGTGATTGGATTGCAGAATATGTATATTTCTCTTTAAATTGTATTCTTCTCATACTGGGACTATTCCATTTTTTATTTCTAGCCTCAGGACAAGATGAGTTCAATAATTAGCAAGCTGCCATATTCCCTATTTTCAATAGTTTCTAGCCATCGATTCTTCCCTAGTTTTATTCTGGCATGCCATGACCTTCACTAGACTTTTTGTCTAGCTGGAAGGCACAGAGGTACTTTAACAGCATCATTCTGCTGTTTCCCCAGTACCACCCACAAAGCTAGAGCTCACAGACAGATTTATCATTATGATGTACCAGTTTCTGGAGCCAGCAGGGGAACAAACCAGAATAAATGATGAGGTACTTGATTACGATCGAGTCAACAAGAGCTGAATGAACTTTAACATCCCATCCAACCCAAAGGCATTCTGTGCTTCAGCAGAGGTCTGCAGAAGGGTTTCCACTTGTATTTGACACAGCTTCAATTTCAGTGTGACTGAAGACAGCACCCAAGACAAGTCAGGCATGCACTTCTTTATCCAGACCCAGTGGTATGCAAAATGGGAGCTGGGCTCTATCAACATAAATGCAGCACATTAACTTTTCTTTCCACAGGATTCCTTTATTCGGATGTGCTTTGGGCTGAGATTCTGGAAAACCTTACCCTAACTGACAGGTGGTCATTTGCTCATAACAGTATGAATCGATGGTGCCCATCGCTCTGAACTGCATGACAGCTGGCTGACCATGTCACCCAGATCATACAGTCACTTCGGCTAAGGGAACACATTGGCTGCTCTTGGATGGATGAAACAGCATACATCTGTGTTCAGCAGTCCACAAGGCATTCTGAACACCATGGAAATACTAAAAGGTGATAATATCACCATGGTGATATTATTGCAAGGAGCTGAGAGAAAACAGCTAGTTCCATCCTTTTTCTAAAAGGATTTTCAGGAAAGCCTACTTGTATAAGAAAGGGTGGGGATAGAAGAGGAAGACAAGATTGGCTGCAGGAGAAAAGAAATCCAAACCTGTGTTGAGACTATTCTTTGTAAGGTTGAATGACATTTAGCAACCTCATTTTCCCTTGTTGTATGAATTGGCACGTTATGATGTTTGCAAAGAAACAGATTGACATGAACAAATCTGAAAACTGCAGTATTTCTTCCCTAGTGCAACAGCTGCAGCTTGCAAATGAAACCTGCGTTAAACCAGTAGCAATAGCGAGACAAAGCAGATGGAGAGTACTCCTGACTGGCGTGTTTCCTGCATACGTGCAACAGACGTTTAACTGTCTCAGATAGCCGCAGGGGCCATTTAACAACGCCAGGCTTTAAAAATCAACAGGCCTTAGTTACCTGCTAAGTACTGTGCTAACTTCGTATTTACAGCCTCTTAATCTGTCAAAGCTTTTGCAATCAGTCTCACCTGCAGTGTATTTGCTGCCTCTTTCTTTTTCCTAGCACTCTGATAACTTTATTTTTCACATGACTATGCTGTTGACTTGAAAAAACTTTATGTTGTTCGATAATGTCGGATGACCCTACTTAACAGTTTGGAAATGGCAGCTACAGGCAGGTCCATAAACTAAAAGTCAGTCTGTAAACAAAATGTGGTGACTGATTTGTTTCACTAAAGATCCCAGAAAACAGGTATTCACAACACAATGCAGTAGGAATTTTGTTAGTACCTATTGAACAAAGCTCCCAATGCAGAAGTTAGCAGGAAAGCTAGCATTCAAGAATGTATTTGTCTCTATTTTTCACATCTACAGCTGAAATTAAACTCCCATGCTTACATAAATAAGATTGTCATTTGGGAAAGCTGTCTTTTAGTTTGCAGTTTTGAATATCTTTAGAATGACAGTACTAGCAAATTGTAAGTGAAGAGTGTCTGGTTTTAAATGCAAGTAGTACTTATGTGGCCAAAGTTAGCAGGAGAATCATCAGACACGTGTATCCTGTATATTTTTTCGGCTGCACAGCATGTGGGCACTGGAAGTGCAAGTTGAGATTTTTCTCTCCTGCAAGGCCAACAGATAAAGCTGAAAAAAATATTTTCAGTGTCCTTCCCGTGTGCTGAGGCCACCACAGCTATAGCACTGTTTCTCTAGATCATTTTGAGGAGGCATCATTAGAATATAGGGCAAAGGTTGGCTCTCTTCAAATTTCAAGGTTTCCTATTGAGGTTTCTTTTAGCCTTGATTATCATAGACGGATGACTTTTATTTGAGTTTAAGATTTGAACAGCCTCTAGATGGCGTGCGGCCAAATCTGTGCAACTACCACGAGTGCGATGGTAAGGAGAAAAAGGTCTGATGGTCTTTGTTAACTCCTCCCTTCCAATAAAAAAAACTCAAGCAGCAAATGATATGTTCCTCTTTTCAGTAGCAAACCGTTTTCAAAGGAGCAGCCCGTGGCCATTTTACGGGAGGTTCATTGCATATAAGGGGTTTTTAATAAAATTACCAAATTCTCCTAATCTGGAAAATATATCAGTTATCTCTTAAGTAGTTTCAGATGCAGGCATGGTACTATCCTATAATTGCAGGCATCCCTGTGAAATTGAAACTCCTGTTGCTCTGCTACTTCAATATACAATTAACTGTAGTTTGTTTTTTAAAGTGTTTACGGTGTTTGGCAGTTCTATATCCAATTATCTCTGCACTGTTAACTCCAGGATAGTCAGCAGTTGCCCACTGCCAGAGGAAGCAATATGACACCTGTGATGACATGGTTTTATGTTATGTGTATCCATTTAAGGATAATTTAATAATTTATGAAATTTGAGGTTAATTTCAATAACCTCTTTGTATTTCACAGTTACTCTTGTAATATGAAAACAATTCTTCACGAAGTTAAAATAAGTTTTTTTTATAAAGTTTATCTTTTATGGACAAGACCATTTCCCTCTGCTTTGGTCAATGCCACATGCCATTTTGCTTCCATGAACACATCTGAACACGTGAGGTGCTGGAGCTGAAGAGCAGATCCTGTAGGTAAGCACAGAAAGCACATAGCAGGAGTGCAAGGGAGAACATTAAAACATATGTTAAGCAAAATATGTAATGAAAAATCCGAAGTAACAAATTTCCTTTAAGAATAAAAGACAGACTCTTCAGTGGTGCCCAGCTAAAATACAAGAGGCAATAGACAAAAACCGGAACACACGAAGTTCCATACAAACATGAGAAAGAACTTACTTACTGTGAAGGTGACAGAGCACTGGAACAGGCTGCCCAGAGAGGCTGTGGAGTCTCCTTCTATGGAAATATTCAAGACCTATCTGAACACTGGCATCTGAAATCCGAGAAGAAAACTTTCTAACCACAATGTGGTGTTTATTCCTCTCAATACATCCCAGGCGACTGGACAAATGAAGTGTCTGCTCTTAGAGTTCAAGTCTACATTTGAACAGGTAAAACATACATGTGCAATATATTGGCATACATATTCATTCTTTTCCAAGAACTCATTAATATATGCTTAATGTCCTTCTGGATATGTCTGATACTGGTATATATGGTGGTCTTAGACCAGTTACTTCCTTATTTTTTCATAATCAGCTTCATCATGGTCACTTTTGGTGACCTTTAGCTGGTTTTTCCCCAATTTTTGTTGCTTCTTATGCCATAATGTGCAATTTTTTAATCTTAGTGCACTGTAATCCAGAACAGTATAAGTGAAATCCAAGGAAAACGCTCTTGCATGTGGTGGATGCAAAGATAGAAATAGTCTATTATGATGTCAATAGCAGGATCATTGAGAAAAACAAGGCTGTTGACGCACCAAGCAAAGCTGAATTGCAGAGTTTTAGAACTAGCACTCATTGATTCCTTTTGCTAAACTAATGTATTGGTCGTTAAACTCTTGCTAAACCCCAGCTTATATCAATGTAAACCAGCCAATGTCAATGCCTTCCTACAATTCTGTAATTCTGTATGTCAGAATACTCACATTATCCCATTCCATTATTTCCCTGCTGGATGGGCTGAAGTTTATGTTCTCCACCTGAGCAGGAATAATGCAGCCCATTCGTGCTGTTAATACAGGAGTAGAAAATCATAGAATGGCCTGGGTTGAGAAGGATTTAAAAAATCATGTAGTTTCAACACTCTGCCATGTGCAGGGTCACCAACCAGGCTGCCCAGAGCCACATCCAGCCTGGCCTCAAATGCCTCCAGGGATGGGGCATCCACAACCTCCTTGGGCAACCTGTTCCAGTATGTCACCACCTCTGTGTGAAAAAATGTCACAACAGGGCCTGTTTTTTCATGAAGCACATTATGTGCTGGATTTTCCTTCCATAAAATGAAGTACCTTCAGGTGATGGACTGAATATGCCTTCATACTGAATGCTTATTGATTCATATCAATCATATTAAATGCAATATGATTCCCTATTAGGTTATGTGTAAGTATAGGCATGGTAATTGTTCACCACTGTAATATACACCATAAACACTTGCTGACTTTGGTCAGAAGAAGTGCACAATCTGTAGGACTAGAGACTAAATGTCCTGTTTGCCAAAGTAAGGAGTGAGTTGAAGTAAAAGTGAACTGTGTTTAATGATATAATGCCATGCAAAGATGCAGACAAATCCGAGCTGAAAAGATTATGGCTAGTTTAGTTCTTGGCATGGAAGCAGTGGCAGTAAAGTGAAATGGTTATGAAAAGCTACAGTGAATATGCAAAGTGAGCGTGTTTCTACTGAGACAAGCTGTCTCATTTTGCAAAAGCCAGAAATTTGATGGAAAAGACATGCAAATCTATGCCAAAAGGTATGCCATGATCAACAAAGTCTTCCTGCTTGGAGTCCTTGTATGCAGCATTGCCAGGAGCTTCTCATTATTGCTGCAGACAGCTTCACACACAACATGAGTGCGAAACAGCAGCTGTTTTCTACAGTCACTTTGGGGAATGTGGTACCCATCAGAAAGTAAGACCATTTTTGTAAGAAAGACTTTGTGCAAAAAGCACTGTCCTTCACTAAAATGCTGAAGAACTACTTGTGCTGATTTTCTTCAAACAGAGGAATTCTAAAACAGCCATCAAAACAGAGACAGAGATCTCTCCAGAGAGGAGAAGAGAGAGCATTTTGTTTTAAAGACAGAAACACAGCACATGAATCTTCATAAATGTGTATAAAAATAAAGCTTGTAAAGATCCTAATTCTAATCTCCAGTACACTCATGAAAACTAGGAGAAAGCCTCTGACAGCCAGTGGAAATGCATTTCAGGAGGAAACTCAGAAGAATTTAAGAAGTACAATTACATTGGGGTGTGACAGCTGATGAACATAAGGTCTGCTGAACTCAGACCACAAACTCAATAAGTCAGGAACTGCTTCTTTGTTTGTGGCTGGTGTCTACTTCTTAATTGCCACTGCTATTACCAAATGAGAGTAGAACTGAAAGCCCTGAATTCTGCTAATTCAAAACAGAAAAAGAACTGCATGTTCTTATAGTACCTTAGAATAGGAAACTAAATTCTGACAAGCTGAAATAACAGAAACCCTACTACAACACATCAAGCATCAGTGAGTTGGTTACATTTTACTTTGATCATACGTTGTGTCCAGCACTATCTTTTTATGCAGTCTCCTGCTTTAGAAAATAGGATTAGACATTTCCATAATCAGATGATGCAAAGACTCTTGAAGAACAAAAATGAGAAAAACATCAGTGTTGCAATAAATACGGTTCTGAAAACATTGGCACAGGCAGAACTGAGTAGTCAACCTACATCAATCTGTCTCACAATGACATATTCCCCTGCTTTTGTTCGTAATAACCTCTGAATATTATGAAGTAAGACTTTCCACAGTTTCAGTGTGCCAGAGCAATGCATTGAATGCTGCAACTGGAAAATGAATGTCATGAAAGGCCTGAGAATAATAGAATAATTCCTAGTTGACTCCTGTAATGGCCACAAGGAGGAAAATATTTTAAAAAGACAAAGCAAAACAAAATCAGATGTTGGTTTAAAAAAAAAAAAAGTATTTAATGATTTAATGTTGGCACTGAGGGAAGGAACAGACTTTCTGTTGATAATAATGGAAACAGGTGAAGGACTTCAGTCACCTAGAAACGCAGCAACCAGGAAAACTACAGGAAGTGAAGAGAATGGTCAGTCTTACTGTACTAAGCCTTTTTTTTTCTCTGCGATTTGCCACTAAAGATAGAAAGGTAGTCCAACAGCACCAAAAGCTTTGTCAGCCACTAGAACATCTAAACATGCCGATAAACATGCTATTACTTTTTTTTCCTCTGGTATCTGATGGAGGTATTTCTTAAGCAGCAGGATCTGGGACTTCTGAGGAGATGAGTTATCTGCCACATTTCTGATGGAAAAAATGAATCAAAATCTTAGGAAGAAGGAGGAAAATTACATAGTATGGATGTGCATTTGAAAAAATCACACTTTTTTCAGGCCAACAGTAATTTGCCACTACACCCAGATGGTCACATTTCTTTTTCTTACTTTCTCTCTCTCTCTTTTTTTTTTTTTTTTTGTGTGTAGGTTAACAAAACTGTTCAAAGAATCTGTCTCAGTGTGCTACTTTTTCTGTATCTCAAGGTCTGTCTGGGTCATGAGTAATGGAATCAGTGAATAACCCAGGAGCTATTGGCTTTGAAAACTGTTCTAAATGCTGTCTTCATTTGTGAAAGAATTTACCAGACCGAAGGGGAACACTTCATTGTAAATCATGAGCAGCAACATTAAAATCATTGTAGCCACATCATGAAAACGTTGCATGGAATCAGTATTGGATGGAAGAAATTTAAGCTAATAACTACCTAGAGGCAGAACAGAAAATCATACAGTTGACATAAAGACTCTGAAAAGTGTCTTTAACAAATCCAGTAGAAGTCCTATCATGGACAAGCTGTGCTTAAAAACAATACATTGATCAGGACAGCTGAGAATTGTCTGCAGAGAAGGATACAGGATGAATAGGGAATTAACCATAATTATTATTGAAAGGCATTCGCCTCTATATCCTTAACATCACAGCAGAGGATAAAGGTTTCTAGTTTCAAAATAGAAACAAACCTGTATTTTTGAAATATGTTAATGTGTGAATTCCTTTTTTTCTTTATCCCGAAGTGCTTTTTTTTTCCTAAACATGTTTGAGATTCAGATTTGTTAGAATACCTTTTGAAAAGCCATAACACTAGAGTGAAAATTCTTCTTTCTCTCTCAGTAGTGCGCAGATTCACATTCACATTCAGAACGTCACTTCAGCTGCAGGCAAAGCAACTGCTAGTTCAGTGGGATGCAGATCTAAATCCAGGTCCTGTTCCTATATATACTCTTTTAAGTGTTCTTTGTGACCCAAATGTGTGCTCAAGGCAATGGGTCAAATTCCAACCCCATCTTGTCAGACAAATGACAGCAAATCCCTGTGAAATCAAGACAGGCAAAGTAACACACATGAGAGTAGCGGGGTCTTTTTGGTAGAAGTTCTTATTTGTCCACAGAAGAGTTTTGGACACTTTTTCTCCTGCCTTCCAGTCAGCTGGAGGACAGCTTTGACAGCTATACCACTTCAGCAATTGCATGTTCTCAGGGGAGCCATCTACTGACACAGGGGACCTCTTCCATCGCTGAGCTCCTCTGGGTCCTGGGCAGCCCCCAACCCTGCATATGCAGTGTACTGGCAGCATTTGGTTTGTATTTGGCAACATTCCTGTGTTAAAAGAATCTGCAGGGTGTTCACAGCTGAGGGCCACTTGCACACAAAGTGCTCATTTGGAGAGAGTGACTATGCCAGCTGCAGACGTAGATTTAACATTGTGGGTTTTACGAGCCTTTGAAGCTAACCCCAGAACAATTGTCAGCATTTACAGTGGTGATTTCTAACATGCCACTGGGGATCACTTCATAATCACAAAGAAAAGAAAAATAACCACAAAAGTAGAAGCTCTGCCAGAAAAGAAGTAGACTAAGTCAGGCAGATGGTAAATATTAACTGAAAGGACATCCAGATTTGTGATTTTCTTTTTCCTTAACAGCAGTATCAACAAACAAGAAAACTCATCACAATCCTCCCATTAACCATTCAAACATGTAATCTCCCTGTTAGCCATAGGTGGCTTTTCAGCACCATTAGCTTTGTCTATTACACAGACAGGACAAAGGGGTCCAAGTGGCAACACCACACTCTTCCACAGACTTCTTAATTATGTAATGTTGTTCTGTCCCTTAAGAGCACATTCACAACACACAAAACACCTGAGCTCTCTGATTCTGATCATTTTTTTTGGTTGCAGTGTTTTCAGTTTTTATGATTATCTGTTCATCTATAGTCTAACTATATGTTAAATAGAATTAATAAACAATATTTAAATAGAAGTATGCAAGAAAATGAGTGAATTAGTCCCAGCACTATCTAGAACTATAGTTCCACTATTAAGAGAAACTGTTTAAACTCTCCTGGGAGAAAATAGTAGAAAGCTCTTTTTTTTTCAACAAAAAAGTGAAGAGAACAAAGAAAAGGAGGAAGATTCAGTGATGGACTTGATTCTGCCCTGTAATTATGGTACAAAAATAGGAATGTGGTTTTCTCCTACAACCCAGTGACTGATCAAGGATATTATTCCATCCACCTACTTTGGGTCAGGCCAAGGCAGAATTATGGGAAAACTTATTCTACTTTTAGCAAAATCTCTGCCACAGCAATGATTGCATTTGCAGCCCCTGGCGCCTGCATCAGAGGAAGAACTGCAGCCTCAAGTTCATGTGGCAAGGACTGGCCTTCATCCAGCTTGTTCAGGTCCAGCAGCTTATGGACCAGCACAGCCGTCTGTGTAGCTTGAGCTTACTCCATGCCAATCCCTGTGGGCCTCATCATACGTACTATTTCCTGGTGGCTTTTTAGTTTGAAGTAAGCACAAAACCCAAAGGCAGTGTGCATGCCCTGCCACTAAAGAATTATTGAAACATCACACTAGCAATATGGTCTCCACGTCCTACCTCAAGGGCATAAAGGCCACACATGCTGCTGTGTGTTTGTGCCGCTGTTAGTAAAGATCCCAGAGTGAAATATCCTGACAGTTCTTAGCTACTTTCCTTTGCTCATCTCAGAGCAACCTTGCACGTGTACATTCTGAATGATGAACCACATGATGTTATGTGAGACAGTTTCAAATGTTTTGCAAAAGTCCAGATTGATGCTGTCAATTGCTTTTCCTTTATCTACTGATGTGTAGATATCGTAAAATGTCATCAAGTTTGTCAGGTATGACTTGCCCTTGGTGAAGCCATGTTGGTTACCACCAATCACTTCATTTTTATTTTCCATGTGCTTTAGTAGAGCCTTTTGGGTGATCCGCACCACGATCTTGCCAGGCACAGCAGTGAGATTGGCTGACCTGTAGTTCCCTGAATACCCTGTTTTTCCTTTCTCGTAAATAGGGGTTATGTTTCCCCTTTTCCAGTCAGTGGGAACTCCACCAGACTGCTATGACCTTTCAAATATGACAGATAGCAGCTTGGCAACTTCACTCGCCAGTGTCATCAGAACCTATGGATGGATCTCACTGTGTACCATGGACTTGTGCATCTTCAGGTTCTTTATATGGTCTTGAACCTGATCTTTGCTTATAGCAGGCAGATCTTCCTTCTCCCATTTCTTATCTTTCTGCAATATGGGTGGTATGACTAGAGCCCTTGCTGGCAAAGGCTGAGTCAAAGAAGTCATTGATGCCGCTTTCTCTGCATCCCTAGTGACCAGGTCTCCAATTCCCCACTGCAAAGGGCCTGCATCTTCCCTAGCTTTCTTTTTATCACTAATATACTTGTAGACATTCTTCTTTTTCTTCTTTATGTCCCTGTCTAAATTTAATTCCACCTAGGCTTTAGCTTTCCTAACTTGGTCCCTGGCTGCTTGGACAGCTTCTTTGTATTCCTCCCAGTTAACTCATTCTTGCTTCCACTCCCTAAGAGATTTTCTTTTTGCACTCCAGTGAGTCCAGGAGATACTTGTTCATCCATGGAGGCCTCCTGGCATTCTTGTCTGCCTTCCTCTTTCTTGGGTTGCACTGCTTGTAGGTTTGGAGGGGATGGTCCTAGAATACTGACCAGTTTTCTTGGGCCCCTGTATGCAGATCATAGAATCACAAAGGTTGGAAAAGACCTACAAGATCATACGGTCCAAATAAACCAAAGATGTACTTGTCTGTTTCTTCACACATTAAGTTCTGTCAGTACAGCAGATGGAGATTCAGGCTGCTACTGCCTAACCAGCAAAGTATCCCAAAACTTGTATCTTTATAAAACACAGCTTTGCAGAGAAAACACAGTGTTCTCCTCCCTGAAACAGGCCATGTATGACCACTGAGTGCTGGGAGGTACAGAACAGCCTCAGCAGAGCAGGGCCTGTTGGCCATCAGGTGGAAGAAATTTTCTTACCAAGTTTCTTCAACAAAACCTGGCTTATCAGCTTGACAGATCTGCACTGAACAGTCACTGGCTATAGGAATACCTCATCCACTTCAGCAAAAGAGGCTGCCAGGTTACACTTGTGTGTAATCAATGAATACATGGATGTTACAATTAAGAAAAATACAGGAAAGTTAGGCTAAACAGGTTATCACACTAAAGAACAGATGGAAAGCTAACCCTTGTCCTGGGTTCACTGAGAAGACTCCAAGAGGAGCAATATCCAAAAAGAGATCCTTCCCTAGTGGCAGTCAGCTCTTAAATGGGATCTAGGAGAGGTGGAACCAGGCTCTACCCCTTCCAGTAGCACAGGAGAATTGCCTGTGCACCCGGGGCCGACTCATTGCTCACCTCAGGTGGTCAATTGGAGGTTCAGGCCATGATTCAGCAGTTCCCATACACACTTGTTTTTTCCTACTCAGGTGCAGACCTCAATAGTTCTGGTTTATTTTATGTGCCATGAAGGGTATGATTCCTGTCCAAGCGCAGCATGCCTGCTTGCTGCCTATACCATTCCACTCCTGCCACAGAAAGGCTTGCTCCATAGATGGACCCACGTTGCTTTTACTGTATTTGGGCAGAAGGAAGACATGCTCTCCTCACTGGCACATCACGAGCCTCTCAGAGCCATGCTGTGTCAGCAGCCACAGCCTTAATCAGGAGAGGCATTCCAGCCCTGTCATGCTAACTGATGCAGCTGTGAAAAATATCAGATATTAGGATTTTGAAAGTTTTATTTGTCACTATTTCCAGATGTCAAAGTAATTATTATCTTAGATACTAGAGGAATCTGAGATGCAATGAGGTTATGGTGACCCACGTAAGAAGTCTCTGCTCACATTCCTGTGGTCTGGGACTTTGCATGAGTTCTATTAGTAGATAATTCTTAGATTTAGTGTTCATTTGTTTCCAATTGTACTTGAATTATGCTCTAGATGAAGTATCTGCAAGATCTTAAAAAACTTGGGCACACCATTAAACCATAAGAACAATAATGAGAGCTTTACACTTCGATCTGGAGAAACATTCTTTAGGCCTGCTCCTTTTTCAAGACTTCCCAGCAAATTAAAATCTATTCTTCTGTTGTTGTAAAAACAAGCTATTGAAGTAATGACTTCAACTTTTCCTCAAACTATTAAGGAGGAAAAATAACGGGGAAGCAAAGAAGAGGGTAGAGCCCACTAAAGTGTTTTGTTCTGCACATTATGTACCCTGTAACACAAATAAGGCTTAATAGCTGTAGCATATCTCTTTGAAAGATAAACTTTGGCCTTCAAAACACAATGCTTTCTGGAGTGAAAAGTAACAAAGAGCAGGAGTAGGATTTCCTATCTGCTAAATGCCCGAATTGAACAACCTCAGTTTACAAACAGAAAATATTTTGCTAACTCTCCACCTCAAACATCTGTGCGAACTCATTCTGTTTTGTATGCCATTGCCATGAATAGAAACATGAAATGGATAGGGTGCAGCGAAACAAAGAAAAGGGGTTACAACGGACCCTGTGGTGGCTTTGAGAAATTCTGTTTGCCTGGGGTTCTTCTGGAAAACCTACATATGCTGTCAGCCTAATGCAGAGCTAAGGGAAGCCCAGGTGTAAAAGTCCTTCCACTCCTTCTCTGTGATCTGCAAAGAGCAAAGAAAAAAAGAGATAAAAATAGTTTGAGTTGGAAATGTATTTGTGCCCCCCTAGCTATGTTCTGAGCTATAGAACTGTTTGTTGTTAATAATTCCCAGTTTATTAGGAATTCTTGGAAATGCTTGCGTTCATTGTGTTCATTAGTTTAAGAGAGCAAATTAAATGTTAAACCAGATTACGAGTACTTGTTCTGGCAGTTCAAATAAATAATCTCATTTTCACTGTTTATTTTTAGTGACAAGCTGCAGCTAGAGAAGAGTACTTACATTTTTCCACTCTTCTTACTCAAAAGAGTTATAGCTAACACATGGGCCTAGAATGAGAATCTGGCCCTGCTTCTTCATCCAAATGTACAACATGCCCTCGAGATGGAAGTAGCTTGGATGAAGCAGTATTTTGAAAAGGAATGTTGTGATTACCTACACGTAGTAAGAGACAGAGCTAAATTTTGTAATCTCCTCTTCCACTTAAGTATTCTCTATTCAATTAACTGTGTTCTTTGGATTTTCTTGGAGCTGACCAAAAAAAAAAAAAAAAAAAAAAAAGTATAATTGCTTTCTCAAGTCATTAAAAATTCCCGTGTTTTTCTTTTTTAATCTTTGTGAGTTTTTTTCCTAGGGAAGAAATTAGAAAAGTTAACAGCAAGGTCAGCAGATGTACTGAAAACCTTAAACAGTGAGAATGATAAACAAAAATTTGAAAAGAAAAAAAGAGAGACATGTCCAAATTCAAGTTGAAATTAATTCTCACTTTTGAAATTCTCCTTTACCAAAACGATCAATCAATTGAGAGCCCTTATTATCTCATGAAAAAAAAAAACAACCAAACTTAACCATTACTCTTTGTTCTGTCATTACAGTCCCTACCAAAAATCCCCACCCCATCTTTTCTGAAGGCCCTTTATAATCACAGAATCACACAGAATCACAGAATGGCCAGTTATAAGAACTGGAAGATCACTGTAAGGTTTCTCCAGATCCTTCTCTTCATTAAGGAGGTAGGAGAGGTGCTCCACCTCTCTCATCTTTTTTATGGTCCTTCTCTGGGCTCACTCCAATAGCTCCAAGTCTTTCTTGCCCAGCCTGTTCTGGTCCCTCTGGATGGCATCTCCTCCCTTCAGCATGTCAAACTCATCACTTCATTTTCTTTCATTACTGAAACAGTAACTGAAAAAGCAGTAAACTGACAAACGACATTCTAGCATGAATATTCTAATGTGATTAATCCTAAATATATCAAAGAGAGATTAACCTTCAAAGTAACAATGGAAGGAAATCTGCAACTACAGTACCCTTAGCAACTGCGTATTCACTAACAGCTAAGATGAAGACTTAAATAATTATATCCTAATCCTATACAGTATTCTCTCAAAACTAGCACTCCATTTCATATCTTTCAAATTAATTTTCAAGGAAGACATACAAAAAAAATAAGACTGTTAAAAAAAATCCACATTCTACTGAAGCCAAACACACCAATTCAGCCAAGATGCTTTTATGATCTTTTACAATCTTTCCTAGCCTCATCTATCTTCTGCTGACTTCTCTGTTTAGCATGCTATTTTAGATTTCTTTTGCTCTGAGAGCTGCAGGTCTTCAGCTTTCTCCCTCACAGAATGTCAAGTTCCAAAAATTTTCTTTTAATTTTATCTTCTTCACTGAAATCTAGATAGTAGATTAATGTAATTAATAACTCTTCAAGGTGAAACAAAGCCTATCTAAAACTGCAGTTATGTAAACAAGCAATATCTGCCCCTGAAGTAGAATGGCCATCAGTAGGCTTGAACAGTTGATGAAAAAACATTCAACATTCTATTTTCTATTATTTTATCTAGAAATCTGCTACTTCTTTCTTAGAACTCATATGTCTGAAAACTTTCTCTTGCTTTCTAAGTATATGATCTAATCCTATAAATGCTAATATCTACTAATCCAAATTTTGTTCTTACTAAAGATGTCTCAAGAAAATGCTTACATGCTAAATTTTTTTTGCTATAATTATCAACCAAATGCAACAAAATTACTTGTTCTAATTAAAGACACAATCCCTTGTCTCCTGTTTGTTCTTAGGTCACCGCAGCTAAAACACATTAATTAAAAGAGCCATAATTCCCATAAATACACATTCTCTGCCATTATTTTACAATGAACTGCTGAAATTAACACTTAAGTCAGGATTTTCTAAAGCACTGTCATGATCTGCACGTGACCTTTTTGAAGCCTTTTAAAGGAACAAGAATAAGGCCGATACTAAAATTCTTCACCTATCTTTTCTTTCCTAACTCCCACTGAAATTGAAAGAGTTAAGCAAGTAAAAACTTTCAGGAGGTGAGCCTGAGTTGTCTTTCTTCCTGCTGCTGTATGTCACTACCAAGCAACAAGTATGCAAGATTTGTCTCTTGAATGGCTGTTCATATTTTGCATAAACAGAAACATTAGCTGTTTCTCTTACCATGTTTGGTTTGTCAGTGTAAATTATGACAGTCCTGTTCACAGGGTGCTTCAGCAGGATTAGGACATTGTACCTATGTTTGTGAAGAACAGAAGAGGGAGATAGAAGAATGAGTTTGATTTTCACCTCGCTTATACTTGACATGCATTACAGGTACTGTGCAGACTCCCTTCTGCTCATTTTTTTCTTCTCTACACTGTTTGCAAAGTAGACTGTAACCAGAATAAAGCTTTACAAAATGATCTAAAAACAAGATAAAGCACTAAAAGCACATTTGCTGCCACAATATGAGACAAATACAAACATAATCCAACAACTGTCACTTAGGAAAACATGAAAGCCTTACTATGTAACGTCCCAAAATATCCCCTGAGAAACTTGAACTCTGAGTCCAGATGTGTCCAGGTCCGATATAATTTTTGTTTTCTAACCTTTCTGGATCCAATCCCAAAATAAATAAATAATAATAATAATAAAAAACATGTAATGTATATTCTGTATGTAAGGGTTTGTTTTCAAGATGTGCCCATAAAAAAAAATGACAGTTTGCATTGTTCAGTTTTTGTGAGATTATAATGTCCTGTTGAAAACCACATGGATGTATAAAAGAATTCAGTATGTGTCTACACTAACTTACCAAGACATGCTTTCTTATACATACAGAAGAATATATACATATAGAAGTATGTTGTAGAAAAATAGTTGGAATGTTTTGTAAATACTTCAATTAGTCTCAAATAAAAATCACCAGAAGCCATTTGCACATCTTATCATGACCTCTAGCTGCCCTCTGAGAAATAAAAGATAGTTCTAACACCATCAGTTTTGCTCATAAATGGAGACTGCAAAATATGAAAAATCATAAGTAAAGATGAAGCAAAAAGTGTTTCATATATTTTTGATTTATTCTCTTTCACAAACAATTTGAACAGCTGGACTAGTTCTAAAACACAGTAGATATTATGTGAAGTGTATATCCCATGTGCAAATGTACCTGATTAGCTAAAATAAATCCTAAACTAACTGATAACAGTATTTGAAGCGAAAACTGGACATTCTGGTGGATGAAAAGCTGGACATGAGCCAGCAATGTACACTTGCAGGCCAGATGGCCAATAGTATCCTGGGCTGCATCAAAAGAGGGGTGGCCAGTAGGGAGAGGTGCTCTGTCCTTTTGAGGCCGCATCTGGTCCCAGTCTACAGCCCCCAGCACAAGATAGATGTGAAACTGTTGGAGCAGGTCCAGAGAAGTGTCACAAGGATGATCAGAAAGCTGCAGCACCTCTCCTACAAAGAAAGGCTGAGGAAGTTGAACTTGTTCAGCTTGGAGAAGAGAAGGATCAGGGGAGATCTCACTCTGTCCTTCCAATATTTAAAGGGAGCTTACAGATATAGGGAGATCAACTCTTTAGGTCAGCAGATAGTAATATGACAAAGGGGAATGATTTCAAACAAAAAAAAAAAACAGGGAGATAGTAACTCTTTACTCAAGTTTGGTAAGACTCTTTCACAGATTGCTCGGAGAAGCTGTGGGTGCCTGATCCCTGGAGGTGTTCAAGGTCAGGTTGGATGGAGCCCTGAGCAGCGTAATCTAATGGGTGGCAGCTCTGCCTGTGGCAGAGGTGTTGTAATTAGATGGTCTTTAAGATTTCTTCCAACCAAAGCCATTTTATGATTCTATGGTCTGTATTTTAAAGACACTAAAAACACCGAGCAAATACCTTCCTGAGAACCTGGAGAATCCCAGTTTACTGGAATTGTACAAATGTTGACTCAGTTTTCAAGATGGGCAAGGAAGAAGATGCTGGTAATTATAAGCTCCTCAGTCTCACTTCAGTGCCTGGCAAAATTATGGAGAAGGTTGTTCTGAGATTTAGTGATGAATACTTGAAAGATAATGGAGGTATTGGTCAAAGCCAACACGGGTTTGTGAGGGGAAAGTACTGTTTAACAAACTCAATCTGTTTTTATAATTAGGCCATTTATAAATGGTGGATTGGGCAATCTCCAAACACATGAAGTTCAATAAGTCCCAAATTCTGTACCTGGAATGGAACTATCTTGTATTTATACACAGACCTGGTGATGCGAAGGTGGAGAGCAGCCCCATGGAAGGGAATCTGGGTGTTCTGGTGGATGACAAGTTGAATATGAATCAGTAGAGTGCCCTGGCAGCCTAAAGAGCCATGTGGGTTTTGGGCTGTACTAGGCTCAGCACTGCCAGTGGGTGAGGAAACGGTTTGTCCTGCTCTGCTCTGCGTATGTTGTCTCACCTCAAACTCTTTTGTGTGTAGTTTTGTGCACTGTAATATAAGGACACAAAACTACTAGAGTGTCCAAAGGAGGACAACAAAGATGGCGAAGAGTCTAAAGAGCAAGACATATGAGGAGGAGCTGAGGGCCCTTGGTTTCTTCAGCCCAGAACAGAGGAGGCTGAGGTAAGCTGATACTGATGTAATTTATCTGGACTTGAGCAAGGCCTTTGACACGATCCCCCCCACATCCTTATCTCCAAATTGGAGGGATGTGGATCTGATGGGTGGACGACTCGATGGATAAGAAATTGGTTGAAAGGCCGCAGACAGAGGGTGGTCATCAGTGGTTCTATGTCCAGGTGGAGGCTGATAACAAGCGGCGCCCCCCAGGGGTCTGTCCTGGGACCGGTGCTCTTCAACATCTTTATCAATGACATCGATGATGGAATCGAGTGCACCCTCAGCAAGTTTGCTGACGACACCAAGCTGAGTGGTGCGGTTGACACAGTGGAAGGAAGGGACAGCATTCAGAGAGACCTCAAGAGGCTGGAAAGGTGGGCCTGCATGAAGCTGATGAGGTTCAACACAGCAAAGTGCAGAGTTTTGCATTTGGGCCGGAGGAATCCCAGACATCCACACAGACTGGAAGGAGCAGTGCTTGAGAGCAGCCCTGCAGAGAAGGACCTGGCTGTCCTGATGGATGAAAAGCCTAACATGAGCCCTTGCAGTTCAGAAGGCAAATGGTATCCTGTGCTCCATCAGAAGAGGGATGGCCAGCAGGGACAGGGAGGTGATTGTCCCCCCCTCTTCTGCTCTTGCAAAGCCCCATCTGGAGAACTGTGTCCAGGTCTGGAGCCCCCAGTACAAGAAAGACAGGGAGCTGTTGGAGAGGGTCCAGAGGAGAGCCACGAAGATGATCGGGGACTGGAGCACCTCCACTACAAAGAGGGGCTGAGGAAGCTGAGCTGGTCAGCCTGGAGAAAAGAAGGCTGCAACAGAGGGAGGGTCAGGTATTTGTTAAGCAAATGTTCTTCACCAGGAGGTGGTCAGGCACTGAAATGGTTGCCCCAGGGTAGTAGTCACAGCCCCAGCCTGCCAGAGTTCAATAAACCTTTGGGGTAGTGGTCTCAGATATAGGATTTGAATTTTGGGTGGTTCTGTGTGAAGCTAGGAGTAGGACTTGATAATTCTTGTGCCCCTTACAACTTCAGATATTCCGTGATTCTATTTGATGAACTTTCCATAGGGAAATCAACTTTTAAAGAAAGTTACACTTTCGGTTTTTCAAGTTTCTCAAGCAATTTATTTTCATAGAGCAACAGAATCATGGAATGGCTGAAGTTGGAAAGAACCTCTGCAGGTCATCTGGTCTAATTCCCTGCTCATGTAAGGCCATCTAGTGCAGGTTGCCCATCACCATTCCCAGACTGCCCTGGTTTTTGAAGATCTCAAGAGAGAGAATCTATAACGTCTCTGGTCAACCTCAGTCATAGAAAAGTGTATTATGTTTGGATGGAACTTCTTGAGTTCCAATTTCTGTCCATTGCTTCTTGTCCTGTAACTGAGCACCTTTGGAAAGAACCTGGCTGGGGAGCTGCTCCCAGTTCTTTATTACCTTTATGGCTCTTCCCTGGTCTCTGTCCAGGAGTTGTGTGTCTCTGTTGTACTGAGGAGCCTGGAAGTGGACCCAGTAATTGAGATGTAGACTCAACACATTACACCAAGCTTTAAAAAATTGTGACTTTGCTAATAAGGCAGTGCACAAATGTATTTGAACAGTTAAGTCAAGATAGTGCAAAACCTTTGCCCCTTAGACTTTCAAATGAATACCAGCAAACCATGTGGGGATCTCAGTACATGGAGTACATTTATTTAGACATAAACATAATTGTGTGGGTAGAATATGTTTGTATTACATAAGAATGCAGTGCTGGAGAAACTTTCCTCCCATCCTCACAAGTACCAGACAAAATTCTTGGTGTAATTTATTGGATTAGTTTCTCCTCTTGAACACTCTCTTGCAAGGTGTAGAAAGTTTGATTTATCCACATTTAACTGCACATAGGTTTAGTTTGCCTTTCCCTTTTTGGTTTGATGGTCATGAAGGTTATGAAATCTGTACAACAAAAATGCTCAATTAGGTGAAAAAAAGATTTAGTTAGTAAGAAAGTTCCTTTGGGATACCACTGAGGACAAGGTCAAGTATTTGACCTTCTTAATTAGTATCAGACTCTTTGCTTCTGGTGGCATTAGGCCAGTAAAAAGTATTTACAACCATCTGTTGTACCAGAAGGAACTACTTTAAACAAGAATATGCAACACCCTCACATTATCAATCCTGCTAGCTTCCTCTTACATCCTAAGTTTTAAATATAATTTCAATCATGCTTAAAAATATCTTCCAACATCTACCTACTGAAAAATCACACAGAAGAGTACAAGAGGAATGCAGTCCTTATTTTCAATGACATGGTGAATCACTGGTCGTTTCTTTCTTTATGCACAGTGGAACCATTATAATCACACTCCTTACAGTATTTCATTATTTAAAATTTATATTTCATTATTAAAAAAAAAAAAAAAAATCTCTGAACAGTAATTGTATTTACAGAAGATTATTTTAATTTGTTTTCCAACCAGAGGGATGATCTGGTTAATGAACTGTTTGGAAACACATTGCCAATGGAAGATTTATTGCAAACACCCAAAAGAAGTCCAAAAGGTCTGGGAGAACTGCAGGTTTTCCATCTCAATAGCTGAGCACTGAATTTATTAGCCGTTGCCAGTCACTTGGAAATTAAAACTGATTAAACAAGCTGATCCAGTTTCCAATGCCTGTGGGAAAGCAGGTGGTGACAAGTCTGATTTGCTGCAGACTTTGGGGACATTTTACTACCTGTTACTAAAAAAACAGTGCGCCTTTTGCCCAAATCATCCCTCTTTCTGACTCTTCATATCACTATTTATATTAGGATAGGATGATGATCAACAATGAATTTACTTTTCAGAAGATTGTCTCCACTTAATTTATCAGAAGCAAACTAGCAAGACAGTCCCTTAGAAGAAGTAGTTCATTATCATAAGCAAACTGGAGTGTTCTTTGGAAGAGAAGTCACAGTGACATACAATATCAAGATGTATTTGAGCTAATAACAATCTAGTTTCCTTGCAGGGTTTATTTAAGAATTCAGTATTTGAAGGTGACTGAGAGGTAGGATAGGAAAGAAAAGGTAAGAGTAATGTAAGGTAAGAAGTAAGTCACCAATATAGCATTAGCCACAGTAGAAAGTGAGATTAAAGATTGTTCAGTGTAGACATCTGATCCATGCAAAAGAGAGTTTCAACACAAAATCTTTTCAAAATTCTATAAATTGAGTTACATCTTTTATATTGAGAAACCACCTAAATGACTAATTTTGGAGATAAGTATGTAGTTTAAGTTAGTAGTGCTTTAAAGAGGCATATGCTACCTGCTTCAAGTGAAACCAGAAAATTTCAACCCTGCACACAAACGGTGTCATGTGGGGTAAGGAAGGCAGTGACTTTGCAAGAGGTAGTAGTTTTAAGTTTTGCCTGGAGACATTCAAGTTGGATGTTAGGAAAATTTGTTCTCAGAAAGAGTGGTCGAACATTAGAACAGGCTGCTCAGGAAAGTGGTGGAATCACTGTCCCTGGAGGTGATCAAGAAAATGGTAGATGCTGCGGTGAGTTGGTTGGACTAGATGGTCTTAGTCATCTTTTCAGACCTAATGATTCTATGATCTTTTTATTTTAAGGAATCACAGAAGGGGTGACTCTGCTTTCAAAAGTGGGATATACCACATCAAGATAACATGTTCAGAAGTGATGTAAGTGTACATGGTGAAGAAAACAAAATAATAAAAAGTAATAATAATCTCAGAGCATAACTAATTACTTCTCTAGATTTTAAATATATGCATACCTCTTATCAAAAGTTTAAATGATCCAACACAACAAATACTGCAAAACAAGTTAGAAATCCCAGATTTTCTACAAGGTATTAGTCATCGCCAGTAACATCAACTACTTCAAAGTTAAGAAAGTGTCTTTAGACTTACAGACAGCAGAATTAATTTCTAATATCATTAGATTTTATTTTTATTATGTCTATACTTTGTACTGCTTTAGTTATATACAGCAGTGTCTCTTTTACCTTGAGGCCCGCACAAGTGTTTGTCAGTATCGTGTTTAGTCATAGAGACATAGTTCAGTATTATATTTTGTCAATTAGGTTTAGACATTCGAGATGCTATGCAAAGAGAATACTGACAGCTATTTACCAAAATGGAATATTGTTTCAAAGCAAAGGAGAAAAATGAAACCCACTTTTATTTGTAAAGTGCACTGTAAGGTACTAAGATATCTCCAACAAGAGTTGCACTACATCAGCTGACTGCTGAAACCCAGTTACGAAGTTTGAGTTATGCTCAAACTCCATCTGGACAAAAAGATGGAAGGTGGATGTAACAAAGGAGTGAACTAAGCATGGAGACCTTCTCCCTGCAAGCTACATCTTGTGCTCTAGTCCCTAAGTTTTCATTTTAACTGCTCTTCAGTATTTTACACGTGCTAATCAACATACATGTCTGGGGAAAACCGTTTGCATATAAGCATATTTTTCCTTCTTTCTTTCCAGTCCTAGAAACAAAACTCATACATAGTTTGCAGATAACCAAAATAATAATAATAAAAAAAACAGTTCCATGTGGAACATTGTTATAATCTTTGCTTTTGTTTAGTGTTGGGTATCTTCCACTATACAGATCTTTAGTGTCCTTCACCTGAAGGAATGAAAATAAAAAATCATGGATATTTGAAAGTGATCATGGTGACATCCCAAGAAAAGAACTGCAGGCAGCACTGCTTCCTTGAGTTATGAGCAATAAAGCATTAGTGCACCCTCTTGTGTCTGAGCGCAGGCTTATATACCTTCAGAAGGGATTCTGTTGCAATCATTCTTACGTTGCATAATTTTGGAGCAGCCTCAGCTAACCTGAAAATGTTATTAAAAACATAAGAAGGGCTAGCACTTTCTACTATAAGAACCTTTTCGTTACTTTTTTTCCTTCCAACTGTATTAAAATAGCATCTGGCACTTTCCCTCCAAAATCTAAGTGTTGAGTGACCGTGTGTGCAAATAAACATGGAAGAAACATGGTGAAAACCACAACTCCATAACAGAATTAAGCTCAAGTCCAAAAAGGTTTGAAAAATGTGATTAATATCTAAAACACATCTGTTCTATACAGCTGCAGTAAGATATGTTGCCCCTAGTGGAGCATACACAGAGTTTCTTATTCACATGTAGAAATGGCAGCGTATGACTAGAATTTAACAGAGACAAAATGCAGTTTATGTGCTGTCTCTGTTTGAGCTGGGCTTGAGCAACATTTAATCTCTTTCTTCTGGAAAGAATACTAAATACTCCTCGTATGAGTCAAATGATTTGATACGATACTGGGCACTGTCAACCCTATCCGAGAAATGAAAGCAAAACCACTGTCCCACCATCTCAGTAAAAGACAAAACTAAACAAGAGCTCTGTCATAACATTTTACCACCCCACATGTTCTCAGACATATTTTCTTAGCGCAAAGGAGTAGTAAGAGGAAAGACATTACTCTGAATTTAATCAACTGATATTTGATATTTCAGATGAGCAAGCTAAAATAAGCCTTTTATAATTCCATAATTCTGTGGTTTAGATGCCAGTGTTCAGCAAAGAGTGGTAGTGCTGCTGCATCAGTGCAGAGTAGTTTTTAGCCATTTAAAGTATTTTTTTAATCTCTTTCCATTTCATGCAAATAAAATACAGAATCAGACCATTTGGACTCTCACATCTATTGCATTTACTAAATACTTTATATTTACTAAACTACTATTTTATGTATAAAACTTAGTGAATATAAGAAAAACAGCTACATTTAGTCACATTACTGTAAAACAACAAACACGTGAGGTCCTATCCTCTCCTGTAGTTGAATCTAGTTTGCATTCATGTAAGTACAAATGGTTTCTGCAGATAAGGTGGAGGAAGGCATATAAAACCCACAAGTTGGTTATATGCAACTGTAATCTGCTCTTCTTGATTCTAATCTAAAGATGTTTGTTTGATTGCTTGTTTGTTTGTTTGTTTGTTTGGCAGAAAAAGCTTCAGAAATTGTTCAAGCCTGGTCTTTGTTATGTTACCATATTTTAGATATCAGATAATACAACTTTGTAGACAACTGATGATGATAGTTTATTTAAAAATGCCTAACAAAAATGTAGAATGTTTGGTTGATTATACAGAATTTTAAAAAATCTTGCTTCACACATAGTGTGCTGAAATATTTTGGTTTCATTATTAAAGGGATAAATAATTGAATTGTTCCAGCTTTTAGCCTTTAGTTCCTTAAGCTTAGGTGATCCACCAAGTAACTTGGATTAAGAAAACCAGGAGATACTCTCATGGGGGTTGTTGTCTTGGAAACTGGAGCTCAACAGCTACACTTTCTTAGAGATTTATTTCTATATGAATAGCTTTTTTGATTAATAAAGTATTCAAGCTGATTATGTTTTATTTCTTTCCATATTATATCCTCTGAATAGAGAAATTTCTTTGGACAGCATAGTCCTATTCCTCATTTTACTCCACTAATACTTATATGTTCCAGCAGGTTCAATCCAGAAAGTATACAGCAGTATCTGCTATATTTGAAAAATTTTGGGTTTTGTACACATCACATTATTACTCACAATGTGAATATATCTTTGGCTTTGTTTTTAAAGAGGAAAAGCTACTTAGTTGAATGAAAGTGAATCTGCATTCAACATTTTCAGTGGAAACTGCCAATTTAAATGCTATGTCTGCTGAATAAACCAAACCTAAAGGCCATGAAAATGCACATTTCTTTAATCAGTGTTGCAATCTGGACTCACAGATGTTTCCATTGAAATTTCTGAGCTATAACAAAAGAGAAGGAACAATTACTTATCTGTATTTCTCTGCATCATATAAGAAGACCACCACAAATTCCTTGAATCCAAAGGAATTTCATTTACATCCCAGTCTTTGGGATTGGTCTCTTAGTGTCTTTAAAAAACAAACAAACAAACAAATGAGTAATCAAGGTCCAACCAGTAGTTGCCATATATTCCTTCAGCATGCAGACAGAGGAAAATACATACAGACAGGAGAAAGTAAAGAAAAACACTGAATGACGAAACAGGACAGACTGTAGTGATCAGGCATAGGTCAGCCAGACAAGTTCACTGACCAGCCTGTTCTTCACATCACCATTCCTTTCACAGCCTTTTCTACCTATCCTACCTTGTTCCTCCTGCTGCCCTTCTGTCCTGTTCACATTCCCGTTGGTTTTCAGAATTCTGCAGACTCTTGGTTCAGAGCTTTATCAGTTGTAAAGTCAAGACTGGTCTTTCTGGAAGTGGCATCAATGACTTGCTAACCCACCAACTAGTGGGGCTGGGAAGTTTGTTTCTTGTTGTTGTCCCCATTTTTGTTTTGTCTCGTCTGTGTCTCAGCATTTTGCCAGTGATTCTCCCTTCTTTTCTTCTCACTAGCTCACTGCAGAACTCCTCACTCAAACAATCTCACTTGAGTCAACAATTCTCACAGAGCATCTCTTTCCTTATCAATTGGAACAAATGATCAGCTGTGTATCTGGTCATTCCACCTTACAAATCTTCAGTAAGATCCCCCTGATAGAACAAACCTTTCCCCATTCCCATTCTCACATGCCTTTCCTGAATCAATGTCATTAATCAGACTTGGTTTCCATCACTGCCTTACTTTCTTATTAACCCTTGGAAAAGGTTCTTGACCAGATATTCCTAAAGGAGTTATTCCTCTGTCCTTCTACACATGCTTGCCCTCTCTTAGCCACCTTATTAGATATTCTGGGTGTGACTCACCAACCTCACTGCAAAGCTTAACTGAAAAAGATGCAAACTGCATGATGCAGTAACTGGCAATACCAAACACAAAGCCAAACTCCAAAAAGGCATCTTTTTTTCTCATCTCTAAAAGAAAAGCAAGATGTCATCCATTTAGCACACTCTGAGTCCATTAAAACTGTAATTTAACTGTTATGGAGATACAAAAAAAGTTCCTCATCCAAAGTAAACTTCAACCTTGGTAACAGACCATTATTTCTAGCAATCCGTGTTAATAAATGCATAATGCAAAATAGCATTTTATATTGCAAGGTTTCAGAGGTGGCAGTTGTTATTCTCAATTGCCATCTGATTATAACTGGTTTTACATTATTTAAACCAATTGAACTGTTTGAGACTTGCACATATCACCCTTAAATAAAACTGTTTGTTCTAGCAAGCTGAAATATTTTGAAAATTGAGAAGGGAAACCCTAGTCCAGAAAGGAGGAGAATAGAGGGACTTAAAAATATATATATATCCTGTTATAAGCTTATGTTAGTATTCACTGAAAAGCAATTTCCTGAACCATAAATATTTAGCTTTTGTAGAACATAGATTTCTTCCACTGCTGAGTATTTAATCCTAACATTATCAAACTTCTGAAACTGGATTCACAAGTTTAAGCCTCATTATTAAAAAACGATCTTTTACTCAAAACATGATAAGAGGTCCACACACACCTTTCAATCTATTTGGAACTGCACCAGAGATCAAAATTCATTCTAACATTGGAGCTATATGGAACATTTTATTAAAACTGTTCAAGTAACCAAATTAAATGAAATATTCTGCGGTGAATAACAGTATTTGAAGTAGTGTGTCCAGTTTGGGGCTCACCCAACAGGAAAGACATTGACATACAGGAGAGAGATGAGTCAAGACAACCAAGATAATCAAGGATTTCAACCAAGATGATCAAGGATTTCAAACATATGATGTGTGAGCAGAGCCTGGGAGAGCTGATTAGTTCAGCATAAGGAGAAAAATTTAAAAGGAGACCTTACTACAGTATTCACATACTCAGTAGAAAGGTAAAATGGAACAAAACTCATCTTGGAAGCGCACAGAGGTGAGACGAGAAACAATGGACACAAGTCTTTACATAGGACAAAACAAACAGACCAATGAATATACATTTTTGAAACCATAGAGGTAGTTTTAAAAATGAAATAGGGATCTGATGGGACTGTCATATCTCCATCTTTGAGATCCTTAGAAGTCATCTGGACTGACTGATAACAGCAGGTTGCTTTGCTGCAGCTCATACCTCAAAATAAGGAAGAACTCATTGGAAAATTATGAGTAGTCATGGCTGCAGTGACCCATGGCATAAGAGTATTTCAGGATCTTGAGAGGAGGGCAAACAGCAGACTTCAGAAGAGCAGACTCTGGCTTCCTCAGGGATCTGCCTGAAAAATGCTTTGGAAGATGTCTCTGGAGAGACAGCTTTTCAGTTTTGCAGGATCACCTTCCCCAGGCTCAAGAATGACCCCTCCCCACATGTAGGAAATCAATAAAAGATAGAAGGAAGCCTGCACAGATAAACAATTTGCTCCTGACAAAATTCAAACCTAATAGGGAAGTGCACAAGAGGCAGAAGGAAAAACAGATTACCTAGAAGGAATTCAGAGGCACAATCTAAGAGTGTAGGGGTGGGATTAGGAAAGCCAAAGTCCATCCAAACTTACGCAAACCTTAATTGTTCTTACAAAAGGAGAGTAGAGTTTCTATTTTCTAAAAAGTGTATTTAACAAAGGTAGGAGTGAGGAACTCATCTGCATGCAGAGCCTCACCTTTATTTCTGTTTGTGTTATGATATTGCAACAGATTTAGCAAATGCCAAATACACTAATTAAATTTCAACCTCTTCCTGCATAGGAGGAAACAGGCAATATTATCAAGCTACTCATTAATGGTCCATTTCTACCTCTGCTTTGACTTTTATTTTCATTCTAAACAACTTTGACCAAAAAAAACCAAACAAATAACAAAAAAAAAAAAAAAAAAAAAAAACCACCACCAAAAAAACAAACATAAAAATCAGAAGAGCAAAACAAAAAGACTGCAAGATCAGGAAGGATGTGTCACCCGTTTATGGGCTGGTTTGGCCCAGTTCCTTGACTAGCGGGGTAGAGGGATTTCGCAAAATCTGCGCCTCCAGAAAAGGGAAATGGGGGACCCCAAAATAATTAAAAACAGCGGCAACAATATGAGGAGAAACAAACTAATTTACTAAATACAGTGTTGGCAAGATAACACACTATAGTACAATATAGAATCATAGAATCATAGAATGGGCTGGATTGAAAAGGACTACAATGATCATGTAGTTTTGACATGCGGAATCAAACTCCATAACCACAGAGTAGTTATAAAAGCAGGTATGTTTTATTCAGTGCTGCGCAGACACCAGGTGCAAGGGAGTTTGTTCCTCCTAACTTACACACCATCAGGAAAAATCATGCTACAGATATAGGCCAAACTAATCCATAATCAATAGTTTTCCCAGAATTTGGATACATATTCATTACACCCCTGAGAGTTCGTTAGTATGCAGACCCCCACTCCTCTTGTGCATGCCCAGAGAGTCATGGGATAAAGATTTGTCATCTTCCTCATGAAGGCTTCTGACCTTTCTCGCTGTAAACTTCTGACCTTTAGGGGGGGCATCACCCCAAACCGGTTTCTTCTTGCCCTGTGGACATCTAATCACCTCCCTGCCAAATGTCCTCGGGCTGTTCTCAAACCCTTATCTTTAGTGCCTTCATCCCCCTCGCTATCCCAGACACAGTGTCTGCCATCCCTTATTTTCTAATAAGCTCTACATTCTTGCTTCTATAAACTATCTCTAACCATTTCCCTTCACTCCCCTTACTCTCAGTCTGTGTGAAGCCTTCTTGCCTTTTTACTTTCACTTATGGGGCCCTTCTCACCTTTCAGTTTCAACCCCTTCCAAATGCAGGGTCACCAGCCAGTAGTCCAGGCTGCCCAGCCTGGCCTTGAATGCCTCTAGGGATGGGGCATCCACAGCCTCCTTGGGCAACCTGTTCCAGTGCATCACCACCCTCCGTGTGAAAAACTTCCCCTATTATCTAACCTAAACCTCTTCTGTCTCAGTTTACAACATTCCCCCTTGTCCTATCCACTCTTTCTCCTTTTGCCATTTCTCCTCCTGTTTATATGCTCCCTATTTAATTTAGTTGTAATATGATTAGAATTGAAGCTAATAAATCAAATATAATAAGAGAGAGTGTCTGAAAGGTGGATGGGCCTCACCATAACATTGAGGTGAGATGCGTAGTCCAGTTGAGCAGCATGGAGGAGAGCCTGACTTAGAAGGGGAGGTCAGATGACCTACCAAGGCCTTATATCTGTTCCCCCTGAGCAGAAATGATAACAGCACAGTGAACAGTCTGCTGGGGAATCTAGTTCTTCTCCTCTTCTGGGACAGGTGCCCAGAACTGGAGCATTAACACTTTAACTTTCAGTGCACTACATGATGTTATGATGTGGAATAGTGATAACCAAAAATCATAAAACCATGACAGATGTCAGGCAAGATTCTTAATCCCATGGGTCAACAAGAACTGATTATTTGTCCATCAAAATTTATATGAACAGGTACATACAATAACTTACTAAGAGGAAAGACAGATCCAGGAATGGATGTTGATGCAAAGTTGCAGATTTCATTTTCAGAAATTCAGTTCATCTAAAAACAGCCAGTATCCAATAGCTCGATGCAGTGTAACCTTTCATGTTTTTTGTTCCTCCCATCAAATAGTAAGCTACTAATCTTTCTGGAGGGGAAAAAAAAGTGAAGGGAGAGAGAGAAAAAAAAATATCAGAGACTAGATCATATACATGCAGATACATAAAAGAATTTATTTGGGTTCAGTGGAAGACTTCAGGGCTTTTTAATGAAATCTTTTGAGAGTTACTAACAAAACAAACAAGAGACTTTTGATTTCCCTTGAGCTGAAAAGTGGTCAGAAGCTCAGAAGGGAAGAAAACAAATTGTACACGTGTACAAACTCCTTTCTTAGCTTTCTCTGGATATCCACTTGTGTCCTCTGACCAGTGACAGATCACTGGACCTAATCTGAACCAGTACACTTACTTACATCTTGAAGATTTTTAGCTACGCAGGCAAAAACCTGATTTTGTCTTATTAGTGGGGAGATTTAAGTAGTTTAGCTTTGTGCTTACTACCCACAGCAGCTCCAGAATAGGTAGAACAGGTAAAGAGTTTCAGAGAATGGTTGATCTTATCATAGCTCTACTTCAGTTGTTGGAGGAGGATACTGGTTCGTGAACTACAGTTATAAGACAAAAATATCACACAGCTTTCCAGCACATGCTCCAGAGACATTAATCACCTGCAAAATCTCAGCTTAATCAGCAACGTGACCCTGGGCAGAGGAGCCATGTAATCACCTTGTCATTTTAAGCACTACAGGAAAATAAGAGAAGAGATACTGACAGGTATATGTGGAACCTATCTCTGAAGCGTGAGTTTGCTTTGAATCAAATAATTAAGAACATTCTTTCAGAATTTTCATTTTATTAAAGCCAGAAAACAGCCTTATCACTGCTTTCAACATCTGCAGTCCTTGTGCTTGAGCAAGAGTTTCTGGAAAAACATTCTGGTCTCTGTCAACACTAAGAAGAACTCACTGACAGGAAGTATTTCAATCCAGAAGCATGATTGCCTTCTTGTTTGGCAGGGCTCCCTAGGTAACACTAAAAGCATTCAGCCATTAAATTAAATTTAGGAACAAAAAAACAGTGGAAGAAACAAAGCAGGATATTATGTTCAGAAGTTCAAGGAAATTCTTACTCTTCATACCTCATCTTTCAGAAATATTTTAACAAGCAAGATTCCCAATCTTATAGAGAAGCCATCTTATTGTAACCTGAAAAAAAAAGTTGTTGTCCACATGCTAGTAGCAGAACTGTCATTTAAAAAAAAAAAAAAAAAAGGATTTTTGCATATAATTAGAACACAGATATTTATTCTTGGTAGAATAAGTGCCTATGATATGAAATATTGATGGTCAAACAGTGATATTGGGCCAAAATGCAATAGAAGACAACATTAAAAAACAGAATGATGAAGGCAGTGCTGTGTCTTTAGTGTAACCTTCTCATAACATCTGAACATATGGTCATCTCTAAGCAGTTGGAAGAAAAATGGGTTATCAGAAATAGTCAACATGGATTAATCAAGGGGAAATCATGCTTGACCAACGTAACAGCCATCTATGATGTCATCACCATCTGGGTAGATGAGGGGAGGGCAGAGGATGTTGTGTACCTTGGCTTCAGCAAGACACTGTCTCACACAATACCCTTGTAAGTGTGGGATAGATGAGTGTACAGTAAGGTGGAACTGTCTTACTCAGAACTCAGCGGGTTGTCATCAGCAGCACAGAGACTCACTGGAGGCCTGAAACTAGTGATGTTTCCCAGGGGTCAGTGCCAGGTCGGTCTTGTTCAACTGCTCATCAACAATCCGGACAGAAATAGAGTTCACCCTCAGCAGGTTTGCTAATGATAGAAAGCTGGGAGGAGTGGCTGGCATAGAAGAAGGCTGCGCTGCCATTCAGTGACACCTGAACAGACTGGAGAGTTGGGAAGAAAGGAAGCTCTCTGCAGGGACAGGATCAGGAGAGCCAAAGCACAATGGCACTGAACTTGGCAAGGGATGTGAAAAACAACAAGAAGGGATTCTTTAGATATATTGGATATCCACTTGTGTCCCCCTCTGATAAATGAAAAAGGAGAACTGGCTGCCTCAGTCATGGAGTAGGCTGAGGTACATAAGTTCTTTGCCTCAGTCTTCATGGCCAGGCTTCTCACACCTCACATGTCCCAAAACTTCCAAGCAGGGGTTGGGGCAGCCAGATCCCTTCCAGTGTAAGAGCTGAGAAAATCTGAGACCACCACATGAGGCTGAATGTGTACCAGTCTATAGGGCCAGATTACATGCATTCTGGGGCTCTAAGAAGCTGGCTGATGTTGTTGCCAAGACACTCTTCATCATATTTGAAAAATCACGGCTGTCAAGTGAAGTTCTCAGAGACTGGAAAAAGAGAAACATCAATCCCACATTCAAGAAAGGAAGACAGGAAGACTCAAGGAACTACAGGCTGGTGAGTGAGGCTCAGTGATCTCTTGCTGTCACTTCCAACTCATACAATTCTGTTATTTTGTGTGATAACTAAAGCATTCTTCAGTGAATGTATCATTTTCAGATACATGTGCATGAAAATTGACAGAAGTGTCTTTAGCAGCTTTTTTCCAACTTACGTTTGCTTGTGGTAACATTATAATTGTTTATTAAAGAAACCAATTGTACGTATCTGTGACTTCTTCAAAGTCCGGACTCTGTGAACAGTGTCTTTCAAAATACTATGTACCAGCCATAAGAAGGGACATAATTTGAAGTATGATCCTTTCTATTTAAACAAAACAAACCCAAGCAAACACACAAAACAACAAGAAGCACAGATGTGAGCCAAGTAAAGAGATAATGTTTAAGGTCCAGATTAAGCAAAACACCTGATTTGGGAGAGATGTAAGAAAAAGGTGTTTCCTTTTGAAAATAAGATTCCTCATTGAGTTAGTTTTCTGAATGCTTATATCATCCTATCTATTTTCCATTAAGCAGGTCTGAGACTGAAAAAATACACTCTCTGTTGAGAAAGTAGGTTGATGGTGTGCTAGTACCAATTTTGACTAACTGAACATATTTAGTGGCACTGGTATAGGCTAGCATTAGGGAATGAGAATAGGGCAAGAGTTCAAACTGAGAAATAATTAACACATAAATTCAAGACAAAATAGTCCAATTAAACTAGTTTTAATTGTTATCATCCTTCAGTAGGCTATAATAATATAGAGTGCAACTACAAAAGAAAATTTCATATTATTATCAGAGAAAAATCTATGGGACTAGCCCACTCACTTGACAGTATATGCCAAACCATGTCACTACACCTACTCATAATTTAAGAAGCAATCATCATGAGAAAACAAGGAATATTTAAAAAGTTATGAGATAAAGTGGCAGTTGCAGTCAGCACGACTCATAGGGACATTAGAAATGCTGCCATCAGTTCTTCTTGCGCCTTGAGGTTGCTGGCAGCAATTAAGGGGTAAGACTAGTGCTTGAGTTTATATGGTGAGGGGCACTCTGGTCAGAGAAAGGTCAGAGTCATCATCTGCATTAAAGGTTGTGCTAGATGAAGCCTGCTAACCAGCTTTTTTCAGTCACAAATGTAACGTGAGTGAGTGAGAGCAACAGAGGAATTCAGAAGGCATTGCCATACAGTATTGAGCACCTCTGTAAGCACAGCATGTGAAATTAAATTTGAATGCGGTGTGGAGAAGGCTTGTATATGGCTTAGGACTAGGACTTATACCAAGATTGCACATACCACTTTAATCACAAAGTAGCTTCAAACATTCCAAAACATTCCCCATAGTTATACAATAATATACCCCATGTATGTATGAATCTTATACAAAAACTTAGACTATTTATATGTTAGAAAGTTCATTAAAATGTCATTTTTTCCCCAATTTTTAGTGTTTCTGTTAATAGAGAATATAAACTCCTCCTCCCTCTCTAACAAGAGTTAAACAACTTGTACAGGATGAATCACTACTGTTAGTAATTATGGTAAGAATTCTGGAGGTGTTAGATTATGGAGTAATTTATTGTAGTAAAAGCGTTATATTGGCAGATAAAATTTTGACTCAATACACTAGGATAATTTTTTTTCATACGAATTAGTTTCCTTGCAATAAAATAAGAAGTAATTGACAGTATCTGAATACTATATTAATGCAGTTATAATCTTTGCTTGCTTGCCTGAAAAATAAACGTGTGCATAACTACAAGGCATAAACTATGCATGCATCATATTTTTTGACATTAAAAAAAAATACTGAGAAATCTGAAGATGGATGACTTTCTGTTGCATTCTGAAAAAATGTTCTCTGTCTTCTGTATGGCTATCAAATTATCAAATGATCACTGTGATAAAAGTAAAACAAGAACAGGGTTAACGCAGTTCTTTTCCTATTGGCTGTGCAATGTGATCTACATAGAATAATCATCTTCAGTGATGGAACATCACTAAGATGAATGTGCCCATTTTTTTTCCCGTGCACCTGTGTCCAGCCTCCCAGAACAGGATTAGTTTCAACTGTGAGGGCTTTTAATGCAAACTATCATACTTCAATTCGCAGTAATGCTATTGATTTATGCAGTTGATACAACAGAAGGAAGGAACACCATCCAAAGAGACATGGAAAAGCTGGAGGTGTAGGCCCCTGAATGAAATGAAGTTGAATAAGGCCAAGTGCAAGGTGCTGATCCAAATCAGGGCAATCACAGACATGAGTACAGTCAAGTGGAAGAATTCACTGAGATCAATCCTGTGGAGAACTACTTGAGGGTCTTGGTGGATTAAAATATTGATATGAGCCAGTGGCATGTGTTTGAGGACCTGAATGCCAACCATATCCTGAGCTGCATCAAAGGAAGGGTGGCCAGCAGGGCAAAAGAAGTGACTGTCCCCCTCTGCTCTTCCCTTGTGGGGCCCCATCTGGAGTACTGCATCCAGGTGTGGGGCCCCCAGCACAACAAAAGCATAGAGCTGTTGGAATGGGTCCAGGAGATGATCAGAGAGTAGGAGCACATGAGAAACAGGGAGATGGCCTTGCTCAGCCCGGGGAAAAGGCTCCGGGGGAACTTCCCTGCAGCAGATGAGTACTTAAAGGGAATACCTATAAACAGGATGGAGACTGGCTTTTCACACAATCTGATAATGATGGGATATGGGGCAACAGTTTTAAACTAAAAGGGGAGAGATTTAGATTAGATATTAGGAGGAAATTCTTTACTGAAGGCATGGGCATGAGAAGTTGTGGGTGCTCCATCCCTGGAGGCACTCAAGGCCAGGTTGGATGGGGCCCTGGGCAGCCTGAGCTGGTGGGGGGGCAGCCCTGCCCATGGCAAAGGGGTTGGAAATGGATGATCTTTAAGGTCTTGCCCAAGGCATTCTATGATTTAACTTGCTTATAAAGCAATAACAAATTAAAATAGTTGAGGGTCACAGAAATGAACCAAGACCATCAGGCATATTCTGCAAAGCTGACTACGAAGATCTTAGTTTTATTTCATGCCTGCTGAACTGCATCTCAGTTGAGAGATTATGGCGCTTAGTTATTTATTTGTGCTTATAAAGCAGGTTTGTTATATCACTTTGGATAGCTACTAAAACATATTACTCTGTACTCATCATAGAAGCATTACCTCAATCAAATTAATTCCAAGATTTTTGACACCTCGTCCAATATCATAGTCACATAACATAATCTATATTCCCAGATTACCCAAGGAAATTTATTTCCTGTGAAAAGGGTACGTAAACTTTTAGATTATCTCATGATGGCATAGTTTCTACAGCTTACTCATGTGCCTTACATTAAACTTAGCAAGGCTAAAATAATTGCTGAAATCATTTATTATAATTGCCCTCAAATTGGATCAAGTATGCTTGACTTTCAACTCAGTGAATACACCTAAAAGCTACTGTATATAATTGTATGCAAAACTAATACCGAAACCTGCTTTATATAATTTGACAATAAGTATCTTAATTATACAATTTAAATATATTTTTATTGTGATATTTGAGTAAGAGTAGCAATTCAATATGCAGTCCTCTTCAAAATGCATGCTCACCTACTGTACATTGTCAGTTGATTGCATTATCCTAATTAACTACTTTTGCCACTTATAAGTACATCAGTTACTTTAAAGCAATTTTCAGGACATTGAGAACAGAACTTTGCAGTGATATGTATATCTTGAATGTGTAATCAGCATATAACATAGTACACGGTTTCAGCTAACTGCTGTGTAAGTAATCAGTTACAGTGAGATTAACAGGAATAATTAAGTATCACACACACATGCGAATTTGAGGTTTTCCATGTAGCCTTATTAAGACTCATTCAAATTTATGTTCTGGGACCACACCTACATAGCTGATTTTCCTTTATTTGGGTAGCCTTCATGAATTTTTCTGTGGGCACGAAATACTTCATTAGTGCCTTAATCTCCAAGATTCTGTGAGGCTGATTTGCTTGCATGGAATGAAGACGTTTATAACTCACTAAGAAATCGTCAGAGTAATATAACAGACAATGATTTTGCCTCACAGGAAGCGCCAGAGTCACAACAGAATGCTTTCTTTTATATTTTGCCTCAATAGGTGCAAGGACATTTTCCTCAGGTTCTACTTTTTGAAAGGTAGTTCACTATGGCCTATCAAGCAACGGAAATCTTCCAAACTGGGGAAAAGTGGATAGAAATGTGTCAAAGGATTCGGTGATGAAGCTGACCGTGAAAAAAGGGGGACAAGCACGTGGGCACTCGACCACCCTGAATATCACTGGGCATGCCCAAAGGGAAGTGAGCACGTGTACAAGTCCTTGAAAAGGAATGAATGTGTACGCCAGTGCAGTGCGTATGTATGTGTGAGCTGTTCAGGTGTAGGACTTCAGAGCGCGCACCAGCTTGTCGAGTCGCCCGGTAGGTATCGTGAAGAATAAAGGAATGCCACTTCCTAACACCGCACAAGAGTTACAGACTTTTCTTCCCGGATTTCCCGGAGCCGCCCGAGGCGGGGCCGGGCCCGCCCCTCCCGCAGGAGGCCGCACGTCTCCCCCGCAGGCCCAGCCGGCCCAAGGCCGTACCGCCTCCGCCGCCCCTCTCCGCTCCGCTCCGGCAGCGCCATCCCCGTGGCGCCCGCCGGCCGCTGACCCGGAAGCGCTCTGCCCGCCCGGCGCGGCGCGGCACGGCACGGCCGGCTGCGGAAGATGGCCGAGTCGCCGGAGGAGGTGGCGGTGCTGGTACAGCGGGTGGTGAAAGACATCCACAACGCCTTCAAGCGGAACCCCGACATGTGAGCGGGGCGGGCGCCGGGCGGGCGGGCGGGGCGGAGGGGCTTGGGGCCGCCCGGCGGCGGGACCGGGCGCCCGGGCCAAGGTCAGGGCGCGGCGCGCCGGGTAGCGAGCTGCCGGCGGCGCCCGGAGCGTCGCTGTGCGGGAGCAGAGCGGGTCCTACTGAGGCGGGTGCCGTGGCAGATCCGCAGGGACCGCAGGGATCGCAGCACCGGCGCCGACGTGCTGGTGTAAGGACCGCCTGCTTAAGCGAGCCCCGTGCGAATCCGGGATTAGGTGCTGGGCAGTGCAACGTGCGGCCGAGGTGGGGTAAGGCGGGTCTGGCCTCCGTCTGGCAGCTCCCGACCTGCGCCGTGTGTGCGTAGCCTGACATCTGTACCGCCGGCACAGAGACTGTCCTTTCCTTCGCGTTGGAGGGAGACGAATGCGATGACTGCGTAGGACAGAGCAGTTACTGCTGTCTTCCGAGAACCAGGTTTATCTGGCCGCCTAAGAGCCAGAAGGTTCGTGTTTCATTTTCGGTCCTGTCGCGGAATGATTCACTCCTGTACTGCTCCCGTTTCCGCTTGCTGTCCTTTGTTTTAAGGTGCCAGCTGTTTAGGGAAGCATCTTGCTATCGAGCCAGATTTCATATTAGTTGGAACAAATGAGGCAGTGGATAACGGGTAAGAACTTTGTAACGTAAATGCAGTGCTCTGTGTCAGATGGAAGAGCTGCAGTCTCCAAGGCGATGGCCTATTAATCTGTTCCAGAAAATAGCATGTTAAGCAGTTATTTAGGAAAACTTTATGTGCAGTTTTTAATTTATCATTTTGCTTGAAAGAGAGGATTAGAATGAGTATCCTCGTATTTCCATAAATGCAGCTAACCACTTGGGTAGGTGGCCAGGTTTTAAAATACAGCATATGGGTACTTTCTAAAAAAGAACAGCATTTTGCCATGAAGTTTCATTTTTAGTATCTGAGGCATAATGTACTGTAAACAGACAGTATTTGTGAATGAATCTGCTGAATCCTTTTGCTTGCTACTCATCCTCCAAAACTGTTTCCTGATAGCAAACCTAGAGTCTGTGTTTTTGAATACATGGCTGGTATTGTTTTCTTTCATTCAGTCCAGGAGATGAAAGTAGATTGCAGTAGTTATGTGCCCTGAAACTGATGCACTATATCATACTTAGTATGAGAAAGCATGACCTGCTGCTAGTTTGCCTCCTGAGGTAGGCATGAAATCCTGCTGGATTTCTGAACTCCAGTATTTACATGGCTAGGATAAGCTGCAGGCCAGTGGCTACCACACCTGTTTACATCTGGAGCAGAAGGCTGCAACCCTTACAGTCAGATGTTCTGGTTGATCTGCGTTATCTTGTCTTCTTGCTATTGACCAAGGCAGCTGTGGTCTGTTGCAGTCTGTTACAAATGCTATCCTTTTCAATTGAGTAGCCTACTTGTGTCATGGATCCAGATTTGAATTCTTTTATTGACATCTGACTTCAGTGAAAATAAGGGGTTTGCTTGGTGCTTGATTTCATACTTCTGTTGTCTAGTTGAAAGGTGCTCTTTTGCATTTGTTGTCCCAAGTCTTTGATTCTTTGTTCACTTGCTCCTGATGCATGTCAGAGGTGGATGCTTTGTTCTAGCAAGCTTCCAGATTTCTATGGTTTGAAGGGGATATTGTCTCTGGTGAACACTGAAAACCATGTAAAATACAGTTATAGGCTAACTGTGATGTTTCATCATTTTTTCTCCCTTAGGTTTTATTGGTTGGGGTTTTTTTGGTGTTTTTTTTTTTTGTTGTTGTTGTTGTTTGCTTTGAATTAGATGTGGAGCAAGATTGTGCATGTTTTTAAGGCAAGCTCACTTCTAATTAAATACACAACACTAATTTAATATTACCTCATCTGTCTGATTGCTCCATTTTATTCTGCAGGATAACTGTGTCAACTTGCTAGTTCTCAATTTTTGTAAGACTGTGAAATTTATTGGTACTTTTACCAAGTCCAACCAGCATAGATCTTATAAAAGCATTTGCATGAGCTATCCCACTGGGATTGAATGGATTGTAAACACAGAATACATCAATGCATGCATTCTTTTTGAACTTTGCTTTTCTTTTGCTTGTGAAGCCAATGAGAATAAAAGACCCACTTGTCAAAAACCTATTTGAATTTTGTGGGCGTAATTGGAAGGGACAACCCAGCATTTGTGTGTGAAATCTGAGGATACTTTTCCTGGTACGTCAGTATCACTGTAGCTCAGATCACTTTTTCCTGCCTCGACTCGGTGTTTTTAATGTGTTTAAAAACACACTTCATTTTGTTACATAAGTTGCTCTGAAAGTAATGCCTTCTACTTATTCCCATGGAAACTACAACAGATACAAAAACACAGTAACACTATTTGATAGAGCACATTCTCAGCTACAAAACACAATTTTTCATTATAGTCACCACCATGAGCTCTGAATTGCACAAGTTGTGAACAGGAAGCTGCATGCCATTCTCATAAAAATCTGTGCCAGCAGAGGTGACCCACTGTCACTGTGACCACTATAAAAACACATCACCCACCACATTACGGTGCTCACATTCACTGTTTGGTCCCCATAAATGGTCACCATACACTGAAAAATGTCAGTGGGTGTAATTTTTTCACATGGTGGAGTTGACTGACACACCATTGTTCCGAACACACTTCCCTGTCAGATGCCAATGTGTCAGACTGCCCTTCTCCTGACATCGGGAACACAGCAACAACGTGTATCATAGAATCACAGATTCACAGAATGGTTTGCATTGGATAGGATCTTTAAGATCATCTAATTCCCAACCCCCCTTCTATAGGAAGGGACACCTCCTACTAGGCCAGGTTGCTCAAAGTCCCATCCAGTGTGGCCTTGAATACTTCTAGGGAGGGGGTATTCACAGCCTTTCTGGGCAACCTGTTTCAATGTCTCACCACGCTCACAGTAAATAATTTCTTCTAGTATCTAGTCTAAATCTACCCTCTTCCAGTTCAAAGCCATTTCCACTTGTCCTGTTGCTACCTGCCCTTATAAAAGTCCCTCCCCAGCTTTCCTGTGGGCCCCCTTTAAGTACTGGAAGGTCACTATGAGGTCTTCCCAGAGCCTTCTTTTCTCCAGGCTGAAAAGTGTCAATTCAGCCTGGTCAGGTATGACCTGCCCATGGTGAAGCTGTATGGGTTACCACCAATCACGTCATCTTTATTTTCCGTGTGCCTTAATATGGCCTTCAGGTGGATTTGCTCTATGATCTTGTCAGGCACAGCGTTGAGACTGGGCTGTAGTTCCCTGGATCTTATTTTTTTCCTTTCTTGAAAATGGGGGTTATGTTTCCCCTTTTCCAATCAGTGGGAACTCCACCAGACTGCCAGTCTTTATTCTAGGTTTTATTCTATCTGGATTTTGGCTTTGCTCACCTAATCCCTGGCTGCTCTATGACATCTCTGTAGTCCTCTCAGTTAACCCATTCCTGCTTCCACTCCCTATTAGGCTTTGTTTTTGTGCTTAAGGAGGTCAAGGAGCTCCTTGATCCACAGCGGCCTGCTGGCATGAAATATTGGTGGGAAGGTTCAGCCTTTACTGCCGTGCCATTCATATCTGCCTCTGATGTCGTGGAACATCGTAATTAAATAGAAGGCATTACTTTCTGATCCGCCCTCATAGATCTGAAACTTAATCAAGGTTTCTTTTGGTGTGATTGCAGATTTTTCCTCTAGGAACCCAAAACACTTCATTAAGTTATTAGCTAAATATGAAGTTTGCTTTGCCAATATTTTTCCCTTTAAATTGTTAAATAACTTATGCGGCATTGGTATGTATGAATTTGCCATCTGTAGTAAATATTTGTTTGCAGTATTTAGTGAGAAGGATAATCAGTGCAGAACATCACAGTGAAGATTAATGTGAGAACAAGCAAAAGGAAACTCCTAGATAATGCTAGTCCGATATTTATAGTTTATTTAGAAACAAATACAGGCTAGGAATTCTTTGGATTTCAATAATATCTTACTATTCTTAAATTTATGAAAGATTTTGCTTGTACCAATAAGTTAAAGGCTAATTAACTAATGACTAGTGGTATTGATTTGTTATTGGAAATTCTGAAAGAGAATCATATGTGTATGGTAGACGTGATAATGCAAGAAAAGTTTTCTTTTCTTGTATTTTGAAAGCCCTTTTCCTCACTTCTCAAAGTTTGTAAATCAATTAGTCATGTAGTCACTTCATTAGACTTGTTTTACCAAAAAGATACAGATCCCAAATGTTCATGCTGTAAATTGACATCTAGTATTAAAAGCTAAAGATAATTCGTGCAGTTTTTGGTACTTGTATTTGGGAAGTAAGTGTAAGCAAAGATAAGTTGTATCCTAAAATTCAAGAGAAAACTGGAATCTAGGGAGTGAAACATTAATTAAATATTAGTTTAGCAGTAGGTCGTGCTTCTGATAGTAGGAGACCAAAGAACCACAGCTTTCAATTGCCATTACCTTCAGTATAGTGATTAACTTGTACGTAAATATGATCGCCTTAAATTCTGCAGTTGGTTTGTGCAGTCCTGTCAATATGACCAGGCACTCCTTTGCTGCCTCGCTGGGCCGTGGAGAGTTACACAACACGCAACAGCTGTAAGTGCCAGGTCCTCCCCTCGGGTCACATCAGGCTACTGCAGCGATACGGGCTGGGGGAAGAGTGGCTGGAAAGTTGCCTGGCAGGAAAGGGCCTTGAAGTGCTGGTCAGCAGCCAGCAGTACGCCCAGATAGCCAAGAAGGCCAATGGCAGCCTGGCCTGCGTCAGATATTGCATGGCCAGCAGGAGTAGGAAGTGATGATTGTTTCCCTTGAATGCGTCATTGGTGAGACTGCGCCTTGAGCATGTGCTTAGTTTGCAGCCTCTCACTAAAAGAAGAGTTGTACTCAAAGTTGCTCAAGTGTGTGCAGAGAAGAGCAACAAAGCTGGTGTAGAGACTGGAAAGCAAGCTACAAAGAGCAAGATTGTTTAGTCTGGAAAAGAGAAGGCTGGCTGGAGACGTCATCTCTACAGCTACTGGAAAAGAGGCTGCAGGAGGGTAGGGTGTAGATTTCTCCAGTGACTAGTGTTAGTGATAGATATAAGCAGACTGTCTCATGCTGGGAGGTGTAGGTTGAATGTTAGGAAGAATTTCTTCACAGAGGGGATGATCAAGCATTGGGATGGATTGCCCAGTGATCAGAGGTATTTAAGACATATGCGTATGTAGGACTAAGGGCCGTGGTTTAGTGGTGGGACCCAGTAGGTCAGGTGGATGGTAGGACTTGATCTTGAATGTCTTTTTTGACCGGGATGATTGTATGACCAGAGGCTATTAGCGCAAGATTTAGGATACTTAAGTCATTTAATTTTGCAAGGACTAATTGAGTGACTGGTGGTGCCTGTGTGTAAATCCTGCTGCAGAAACTTTTTTGGGGTATGTGATGATGCAGAGACTGCAAGTGTTCTCAAGCATAATCTGCTGGGCTGACAAAATGAATGAAGAGTCTACTTCATTACTTGCTCCTGCAGACCCGAGAGGCCTTCAGGAGTGATGGTGGTTTGCCTGAATTGTTTAGAACATAAGATAGGCACCGGCTCTTCTAGCATTTTGAATTATAAATGCTGTTCCTTCCCAGAATGCTTAGTAAGGTTTATGATCCACCCATCAAAACATCAAAAACAAAACCACAGTATTGTAGACAGTGTTTCTACCACATGACAAGTGGTTTGCATCTTGGGGAAGATGCACACTATTTACCAGATAAACCTTTTTGTGTTGTACTGTATTCATAGTTCTCATTAGGCAGCGGTACAGTCCTCTGCCTCTTATGGCTTGCTGAGCATGTCCTGGAGTTGAGGTGTTTGACTTCACAGAATCACAGAATCACCCGGGTTGGAAGGGACCTCAAGGATCATGTAGTTCCAACCCACCTGCCTAGCAGGGCCACCAAACATACACATTCAGATCAGGTTGCCCAGGACCCCGTCCAACCTGGCCTTAAACACATCCAAGGACGGGGCATCCACAACCTCCCTGGGCAGCCCGTTCCAGCACCTCACCACTCTCTCTGTAAAGAACTTCCCCCTAACATCCAACCTAAATCTTCCCTCCTTCAACTTGGATCCATTTCCCCTAGTCCTGCTGTTGTCAGCCCTTTTGAAGAGTTTACTCCCCTCCTGGGTGTAGGTTCCCTTCAGGTATTGATAGGCTGCAATGAGGTCACCCCGCAGCCTTCTCTTCTCCAGGCTGAACAAGCCCAACTCCCTCAGCCTGTCCTCATAGGGGAGGTGCTCCAGCCCCCTGATCATCTTAGTCGCCCTCCTCTGGACCCTTTCCAAAATCTCAATGTCTTTCTTGTACTGAGGGCTCCACACCTGGACACAGTACTCCAGATGGGGCCTCACAAGAGCCGAGTAGAGAGGGACGATCACCTCCCTGTCCCTGCTGACCACCCCTCTCCTGATGGAGCCCAGGATCCCATTTGCCTTTCGAGCTGCCAGAGCGCACTGCTGGCTCATGTTCAGTCTCTCGTCCATCAGGACCCCCAGGTCCTTCTCTGCCGAGCTGCTCTCAAGGACCACTCCTCCCAGCCTGTACGGGTGCCTGGGGTTCTTCCGGCCCAAATGCAAAACCTTGCACTTTGCCGTGTTGAACCTCATTAGGTTCATCCGAGCCCAGCCCTCCAGCCTGTCGAGGTCCCTCTGAATGGCATCCCTTCCTTCCACTGTATCAACCGCACCACTCAGCTTGGTGTCGTCAGCAAACTTGCTGAGGGTGCACTCAATTCCCTCATCGATGTCATTAATAAAGATGTTAAAGAGCACCGGTCCCAAGACAGACCCTTGGGGGACACCACTTGTTACCGGCCTCCACCTGGACATAGAGCCATTGATGACCACCCTCTGTCTGCGGCCTTTCAACCAATTGCTTATCCATCGGGTCGTCCACCCATCAAATCCACTTCCCTCCAATTTGGAGATGAGGATGTGGTGGGGGACCATGTCAAAGGCCTTGCTCAGGTCCAGGTAAATGACATCGGTTGCCTTCCCTTCGTCCACCAATGCCGTCACTCCATCATAGAAGGCCACAAGATTAGTTAGGCATGACCTTCCTTTGGTGAAGCCATGCTGGCTGTCTCGGATCACATGCTCATTCTTTATGTGATCAAGCATGTTGTCCAGGAGGATCCGTTCCATGATCTTCCCAGGCATGGAGGTGAGACTCACTGGCCTGTAGTTCCCCGGGTCCTTCCTGCTCCCCTTCTTGTATATGGGAGTGACGTGACCCTTCCTCCAGTCATCCGGGACCTCACCTGACGGCCACGACTTCTCAAATATGATGGAGAGCGGCTCGGCAACCACCTCAGCCAGCTCCTTCAGGACCCTGGGATGCACGCCATCCGGCCCCATAGACTTGTATTCATTCAGTCTAAGGAGGCACTCTCGGACTTGCTCTGCCCTTACAGTGGGGAGGGATTTACCTCCTCGGTCCCCACACAGAGGTTTGGGGATGCAGGGTTCAGGGACGTGAAAAAGACTAGAATCCTGGCCACCAGTGAAGACCGAGGTGAAGAACTCATTCAGCACCTCAGCTTTCTCTTCATCTGTTGAAGCCAGTTCTCCTTTTAAATTTACCAAAGTAGGTACACCCGTTTTGGCCTGTCTCTTCTGGCCAATGTACCAGTAGAAGGTTTTCTTATTGTTTTTCACGTCCCTTGCCAAGTTCAGTTCTGCCTGCGCCTTGGCTTCCCTGATCCCACGTCTGCAAGTCCGGACGGCATTCCTGTATTCTTCCCAGGTGACACAGCCTTGTTTCCAGAGCTTGTACACCCCTTTCTTCGCCCTCAGTTCTCTCAGCAGGTCCTTGCTGAGCCATGCCGGTTTCCTACCTCGCCTGCCCACTTTCTTATTCAGAGGAATGGAGACCTCTTGTGCTTCCAGGAGGGCATCTTTGAAGAGCCGCCAGCTCTCCTCAACATCCTTGTCTTTGAGGGCAGCGCGCCAGGGGATCTTGGCCAGCAATCCATTGAGTAGTTTGAAGTCTGCTTTTCTAAAGTTCAGTGTCCTGATCCTGCTCTTTGCCAGGCCCACATCGCTTGAGATCACAAACTCAACCAGGGCGTGGTCGCTGGAGCCCAGGCAGCCTCCGACCTTGACGCCTTTGATGATCTCCTCGGCGTTGGTGAGCAGCAGGTCTAGCAACGCTTCACCTCTGGTCGGTCTGTCCAATACCTGAACCAGAAAGCTATCATCAATGGATTCCAAGAGCCTTCTGGAGCTCTTGCAGCTCGCCGTGTGGTTTTCCCAGCAGATGTCCGGATGGTTGAAGTCCCCCACCAGGACAAGAGCCCGTGAGCCAGACATCTCACGCATCTGGAGCAAGAAAGCCTCGTCAACAGCCTCGCCTTGATCAGGTGGTCTGTAGTATACCCCTAACACCAGCTGACCTATATTAGTCCCATCTCTAATCCTAACCCACAGGCTCTCAACCTGTTCCTGACTGTTTCTCGTAGGGAGCTCCTCACAGTTTATCCAATCCCTGACATAGAGAGCAACTCCCCCACCCCTCCTACCTCGCCTATCTCTCCTAAAGAGTCTATAGCCGTCGATGGCAGTATCCCAATTGTGGGAGTCATCCCACCATGTTTCTATGACAGCAACAAGGTCATAACTTTCTGAGTGCATCACAGTTTCCAGTTCCTCCTGCTTGTTACTCAGGCTGCGTGCATTGGTATAAAGGCACTTCAGCCGGGCTATCCGTCTCGCCACCTTTATATGGGATCTAGGATCCCCTAGAACAGCAGCATCCCCAGCATCCCCCTGCCCTACTCCTTCCCTATGCACTCTGCCGTCATTGCCCATGGAGTTCGGTACAAGCCCTCGAATGACCCGTTCAACCCCAGTAGGCCTTATTTTGTCCCCTTCCCCCTTCATTCCTAGTTTGAAGACCTGTCAATGAGTCCCGCTAATTCTTCAGCTAAGATCCTCTTACCCCTCAGGGACAGGCTGCATGCATCAGCATTGTCAGCTCTTTGCAAACCCTACCTACCAATTGTCATGGTGTGTTTAAGGCTGTGTTGTGAAATTGGCTCTTCTGAGTCAAGCTTCTGTTTGCTGAGATCTGAAGGTGTGGGTGTAGGATTGTTTTTATTTGCTTTCCCTTGCTATTTGCCTTTGCTGGAGTGTCTGTAAGCATTGACTCATGAATTTTTGTGGTAATTCACAGAATTAATTAGCAAAGCTGTGTGCTCATTGCCTCTGAGGTTCTGTGTGTTACAGCATGCAAGAGCAAAGTTTGTACGCGGACTAAATTTAGCATTTCACAGAATCACAGAATCATAGAATGGTCTGGATTGAAAAGGATCACAATGATCATCTAGTTTCAATCCCTGCTATATGCAGGGCTGCTAGCCACTAGACCAGGCTGTCCAGAGCCTGGCCTCAAATTCCTCCAGGGATAGGGCATACACAACCTCCTTGGGCAACCTGTTCCAGTGTGTCACCACCCTCTGTGTGAAAAACTTCCTTCCAATATCTAATCTAAAACTCTCCTGTCTTAGTTTAAAACCATCCCCTCCTTGTTCTATCACTATCAACCCATGTAAACAGTCATACCCCCCTGTGTTTATACTGTCCCTTCAAATATTGGAAAGCCACAGTGAGTTCTCCTCTTTGTAAAGGAAACGAAGTCAGCAACAAGCACAAAACTTCAGTCTAAAAGGCACTATGTTGAAAGAATCAGAGCATCAGTCTGGAATGTCATTATAAGTCTAGTCTGGAATGTCATAAGTCTAACCTGAATATCTTTGTGAAAAGCTTTATTTTTTTTAAGTGGAGCAACATGGGTGGAATCATCTACTGCTTGCAGTTTGGTAGGTAGTAAAACTGAGTTTCCCTCTTTTTTTTTTGTTCTTGTTTTTGTTTTTGTTTTCCTCTTCTTGGACGAGAAGAGATGGGTAAGGGACCTGGGCGTGTGTTTAGAGACAGAGCCAAGTAGTTTGCAAGTATCTTACGTCAGGTTATTTGTGCTCTTTTGCTGTCTGACATATTAAATCAGTTTTCTGAATAAGCAGATATACGTGTTCTTAAACAAACACATGGTGTCATTTTCAATTGCTTTAGTAATAATCTACTGAGGACACTGAACTAAATCAGTACACTCAGATTATCCAGTAGCAAAATTAGTGTGTGGTAATTGGGTTGAGATTATGAGGTCAACGCTTGGGATGTAATCTACAGACCTTATATTAAAGAAAAATAAGGTACGTTATCTTTCCCTTTTTTTTTCTTTTTTTCCCATTAAACAGAATTTGATGTTGAAATCATGCATAGTAGAAAGTGTAGAATTGTATTTCTTTTTGTCCAAGTGAGCGTGAATAATTGACAGTCTTTGTTTATTTTTAAGATTTCAAAACCGCTCTTTCACTGTCCATATACATGAAAAACTTAGGAAAAAAAAAATATGGCCCCATGGAACTAAAAAGCTTGAGACACTTCTGCTTTGTTTGAGAGTGAATTTTTGTGGCCATCCTTTGTTTATTTCTAGATGTTTGATTGAAGGTATGATACGGTAAATACATGAAAAGAACCTTCCCCATTCAGAATTTTTGAGAATATAACATTTCTGAGTAAGTAGAGAAAGTCCAGAATCACACACAAAACAAACAAACAAAAAACATGGTGTTTAAAGGACTTTCAATTCATGCTTGTTTATCTAATAATGACTATTACTTTGAGACTCTTCAGCATGCCTTCAAGTATTTCTATTTTTCTCCTGCTACAGTATTGCAGACATAATATTAATTTTTGTAGAGACTCTTCCTAAAACCGCAACTACCTGAATAAATTGCAAAGCAATGTGAAATGTTAAGAGGTTGGTTTTTTGCTTTTTTTTTTATTTTTTCTCAACTTAAGTCTTTAATCGTACCAAGAACGTGTTTGCATCAGTTATTTGCTGAGTTAATTTACTGTGTAATTATGCAGATTACTTTCTTAAAAATGTGTTTAATTTTACCTGCAAGTCTGGGAGGAAATAAGAAGATGAATTGATAATAATGAGCACAGACTTCAGTAAAAACAGGGAGAAAGGTGATGGGTTGACAGCTGAAGTTTAGAAAAAAATAATTGTCAAATACTGGAAATAAATTTAATTGCATTTCTTTCTGGTTTGTTTTTTGTTTTTTTTTGTTTGTTTGTTTTTGTTTTTTTTTAAGAGATGAAATTGGATTAATACCGTGTCCTGAAGCAAGATACAACCGGAGCCCAATAGTCCTGGTGGAAAACAAGCTTGGTGTGGAGAGCTGGTGTGTCAAGTTTCTTTTGCCATATGTCCACAACAAACTTCTACTCTACAGACAGAGAAAACAATGGCTGAACAAAGATGGTAAGTTACCCTGTGAGAAAATAGTACCTGATTCTTAGCTATGTTCTTTACCTTTTTTTTGACATGACATTGGCCCTTTTTAAATGCAGTTCAACCTGTTCTAAAAGAAGAGTGAAACCTGAGGAAAGCTGGCTTTGTGTTGTGCATCACAAGAGATAGTTCTATTGTTTCTTGGTTGAAAATGCAAAAAAATCCTTTCTCTTGCCCAATCTGGAAGTATTGAAGGGAGATGACTTATTCCCATGAATGATTTAGGAAAGTAGTCTTACTTGTTTGCAGAAGGAAAGGTGTACTGTGACAGAAAGGCAGCTGTGGTAATGTGGATCTGAAGTAAGAAAGAAGTGCATTGTTTTATTTGGACATAGGGGTACCAGAAATTGTTTGTTGAAACAACTTGTTGAACTTTTTAACTGTAAAACTCTATTATCTTTTTTCTTCTTTTGTTGTTGTTGTTCTCTCTCTCTTTTTTTTTTTTTTTTTTTTTTTTAGTTTGTTTTACTTGCATGAAAAATTCTTTTGTATAGTTTTGTCTATTTTGAGTACTTTTTTAAGAATTATGAACCAGTGTGGTCTGGAGATACTTGTTTACAAAGTGACTTTGTTTAAATTGAGAATGAGAAAGGATTATTGTAGTTTAAGCAACTTCGTCATGGCTTCAGGTTTCAATGACAGTCAGCTTAGAAACTTTTCTTTCTGTAGTCTTCTCATTTGGAATCTTATTTGATGACACACTGACCCTTTTAGGCAGGTTTAGTTTTTTTTTTGTGGTGACACCGTATGACAAGAGTGTTGTGGCTGTTCAGAAAATTTTTCTGCTTCCGACCCAGATGAAGCATTTCAGATCCTCCCTTCTGAAAACATAGGTCATAAAATGGTGTCAGGAAATAACCAGAGTAGTGTGAAACTTAGCTAACTGCCTATTTGTTGATTGAATCTCACTTGATTCAATCCTTTAGAGAGAAACTGTCCTCTCCTTTGTTTCTTTAATTATTGAAAGCCAATGTAAAATGCTTGAGAAGAGATAACCTGAGTATTTCCATGTCTACCAAGTTTTTATGTAACTACTGTAAAACATGATCAAAACCCCACCATGTTAATAACGTTTGGAAGCTCTGTGTAGCTTGCAGTATTTAATATGCTTTACCATTAAATTGTAGCAGAAACTGAGCGAAAGTTTTGGAGGGCATGAGGAGAGAGGTATTTTCCAGATTGACCTACAGAATTGCTTTTTATGTAGTTTAAGCTCTTTACATTAGAAATACAAAATCCTTAAGGATTTTCCTCTGAATCCTTTTTTGTAGATAAAACATACCGAGTGTTTGGCAAGGTAGTTTTCTTCTGGATGTAGTGCAAGTACAGAATTATGGCTGCTGCAAAACTCAATTGCATATTCTGATGACATCTGTTAATAAACAGTGATCACAAATACAGTCTCCTGTTACTTTCTTTGTGTTGTTGGAATTACCAGAAGCTATTTTAGATCAAACAGAAAAGAAAAATTGGGTCCTGATTAAAGTGTTATGATTTCATCTGATATTCTAGCAAGATCTGGAAAAAATATCTGGTTCTTTATAGTTAATTAATAGTTAACTACAGTTAATAGTTAATTATTGATAATGTATTGGGACAGGTGCTTAATTTTATTATGGTTTCTTTTGCAAGTTTGAATAAGATTTCTTGGAATCCAAAATCATGTCTGTTGCTGGTCTTCTAGTTTAGAAGTTTTTCTCCTTTCTTCAAAATGTTTTAACTTTTGAATGCAGACTATCTGTGATATCACAAGATGGTTGTCTGAAATTGCTACAAATATCTTCTCTTTTTGTTCAAAATATTGTTCTGCATGTACTCAAAATCATTACTTCCCTTAAGCCCATTGATCCACCTTTAAAACAGCCTTTGTTTGAAAAGCATGTTAGTATAATGTATGTACAAAAACAAAAATTTGGATACAGTCATGTTTGGGGTGAAAAAAATAAAAAGGAGCTAGAAATCTGGTCATACTTGCCCTTCTCCGTCTGGAGAGACTTCCCATGTCCAAAAGGATACCTTGGATACAGCATTTAGGATGCTGTATTCTTCATAAAATCCAGCTGAAAGTGCTTTTTGAAATTTAAATGAAGTCGAGTTTTGTTATTGAGGTAGAACAATCTGGCAACTGCTGACATTATGTGCTAGATCTGTCATACAGCTTTCTATGGAAGAAGGCTCAGAGGTTTCTAAAATTCTGTCACTTGGCATCTCTGGCTCGGAAATTCAAGCTTTGTGAAATCTACATCTGCTCTTTGCTGCATAAAACTATGAAGAAAATCAAACTAAGGGAACTAGATATTTCTTTGAGGTTTTCCTCATCTGCTTTTTTCCTTTGATAATACTCAGGATACAGTGATTTTATTTTTTATTTATTCATTCATTAATCTCCAAGCATTTATATAAAACAGTATGATAGATGAGCTACTGCTTAGATTGGGCATGATTCTGTGCTGTTCCAAGCCTTTGACATCACCACAGTAGCTTACTGGGCAGACATCAGTTTGTAGGACAAACTGTATTCTACATGGAGTCATATTGTCTCTGAATACTCTTTCTGAAAAGTATTCGAAAGAATTTGAAAGAATGAACTGGGCTGTGATAAGCTTTTGCTGGATATATCCTGTCTGCCCTAGATTGTGCAGTCACAGTAGCTAATGATTACTGAAACAATTATTAAAATCAAACACTGTGTCTTAATTCAGAACCTCTTCAGAACCTCTTCTTTGTCACAGCATTTTGTTGTTGCTCTATTTCTTATCCTACGTTTTGAAGTTTACCTTTCACTTTCCTTCACTGTAATTCATAGTCTTTCACTACCTTTCACCATATAGGAAATGTGAGTATAATTACATGAGTTCACACTTACAAGTATATTGCCCTCATATAATGACATAACATAGTCCTCATGGGCAAGAACCCATGGAAACACAGGATACACAAAACTACTTTGTCAGGCATGAATGAGCAAACAAGCATGCAGTAATATGCAATAGGTACTGTACTCTCAGAGAGATTTCTTGGTTAAAAAGGTAGGTGAAGTTGTTCTCCTGTACTTTCTGAAGTAATATGCTCCTTTATTGTTGTATGTCACTGGTAGGTTTTTTAAATGTAATTTTGCAGCCAGAGACCCAGTTAGAGATAATTTAGTTCCACAAGACCATCTCCTTCCTTTTACTTTTTTATTTCTCTGACATGTAAGTGATCTGCTGGAAATCACCTGGAGTACAGTTTATTTAGTTTCTTAAATACATAGTGTTGAGGAGAGAATGTAGCCAAACTTTGTTGACAATAAAAGCCTGGATATTTGTGGTGACGCTGACAGGGTAACTGATCTGAAGCTGCATGTCCTGAGAGCGGAGCTTAAGGAAAATCAACATGTGGCAGTCTCTAGCCTCTCAGGGTTAGGTGGAGATGCCTCTAGGATCCGCTGTTATCCTGGTGGAACTCAAACAGCTGCTTGCTCACTTTCCGTGGAGGAGGGAACAGGAAAGGTGTGTTAGAACTCATGGGTTGAAATAAAGAGTTTACTAGGTAAAGCAAAAGCCATGCACACAAGCAAAGCTAAAAATGGAATTAATGTGATACTTCCCATCAGCAGGAAGACGTTCAGCCCCTCCCAGGAAAGCGAGTGCTTCTGGGGAAGGCAAACACCATCGCTCTGAATGTGCCTTCTTGCATCCTTCTTTTCTCTAACTTATATTGCTGAGAACGACTTCATATGGTATGGAATATCCATAATACCATAGTCTGAAGCAAGGCTGTCAGTTCAGAATGAACTGAAAAGTGTTTTCTGTTATATGTATGTGCATGTGGATGGTTAAATTATGTTATGATCCTAATTCTTTTTTTTTTTCCCTAGGTTTTCCTAGGTATAACTTGCTACAGTATCTAATTTTGTTTATTTGTTTTGTAACTGTACATTATATAGTATAAAAGTAGCACGTATCTGCAGCTCAGGGTTGTACAGAAATAATAAGAGTATACTTTTAATGTTACTGTCTCATTTCAAAATTGTTGGATTTTCTTTGAAGAATTCTCTTTAATACATTCAGTATGTCTGCAGTTTACATTATTGTATACTCAAGGATTCAGTGCAGTCACTGTTCATCTCTGAGGGTATACAATACACGTGAATCTATCTAACCCAGTAGATATTTATATCTCTATATGGGTGTATCTATCTATACATATATCTATGTGGATAGATAGATGTATAGGTATATCTGGATAGATAATTAGGCATACAGATGGTGGTCTGAAATTTCCAGCTGCAAACTTCTTAGACAAAAGTTGTTAGCAAGACTCTTCCAAAATGAGATATTCCGTGTTCTGTAGAGATGGACATAAATATGGCAACCAGGCAAGGAGAGACTTTAATGAAGGATGGAACTAAAGGATTGCAAAGAGACCACTAGAATATGTGAACCATTGCTAATCTTTGTGTATTTTGTTCACTCGTTTTAGAGCTGATAGATACCACGTGTACGCTGTTGCTGCTGAATCCAGACTTCACCACAGCCTGGAATGTGAGGTGAGTTGTGCTCAGTAAATGACATCAGAATGATCTGGGCCTTAATGAGCAAGTCAGCATAAACTCTGCATTTAGTGGTAGCTAATGATAGTGGTAGCAGCAGCTTCTCAGCTACACAGCACTGAAGGAATGTTGAATATCTCTTCTATCCTGCATGTGCTACAAATAATTCTAAACTTTTTTTTTTTTTTTTCAGTACAGCTAAAGCATGTGAATACATGTTAGGTCCTTATTTTGTTTCAGTTGAAAGTGTTACTTTCCTTGCCTCTGTCTGTTGAAGCAGGTGGGCATATGTTTTTGCTGAATCATGGTATCCAGCTAATGTCTGCTCTCTGTTTTCATTGTTTTTGTTTTATCCCTCATTGAATATTATATCTGAGTCCTTTTGAGATAAATGATCAATTTAGTGTTGTTATCAAAGCTGAACAGGCCTCACTAGATACACTGCAAAAAGAAGAGGAGGAAGCTGTATTCACAGGGTTCTGAAGCAGATAATTTTTGTATAGATCTCCCAGGTGAGAGGATGTTCTGCTTCCAAGGTAAGATTTGAGACAGTCTTACGGAAATAGTAGGAGGTTGGAAGTCTGACAGAAACTTCTTAATATCTAGGAGGACTAATTTAAAAATATATAAAAGGCGTTTCGAAGTTAAAGTTCATTTTTTCTGTAGGGAAAATGAACAAAAAGATGATGGCTGTGGATAGCTGTCAGCCTTGATGGCAAATTCAAATTTTTTCTTTCATTGCTGGTGTAATGCTGAAAACTTCTGCAAGGTTTTGTACCTTCCAGTATCTTGAATCTAACAGAGGCAGGTGAAAGTGGTAGCAAAGGGCTTACTGTCTTGAAAATGTATACCCCTGAGTAGCTTTCAAGTAATAAAAAGGAATTAACATGCATAAACACTAGAGCTCCTACAGTAATGTAATCTTATGGCACCTAAAACTGATTTCAGTTGTTTTTTGTTTGTATAAACATAAATGCATCCATGATTTTACTTTTTTTTTCTGCCTAACAGCTAAAAGAACTTGCTCGTTGCTTGTTCTCACGTGTGCAGTTTATATATGTAATTTAAATTGCAAATCGAATAAAAATGTTGAAGAATATAGATGAATTTTATGATTTGCCAGTATGCAAAGGACTACAGAGGATGGCCATGCCTCTAGTTCTTGACAAGGTGGCTTGGTGGGTAGTGTGTCTTTGTAACATTCAAAGTGAAGGTGATGTTGTTGCAGCCATTATCTGAGGGATTTATCGCTGTGTTTGCTTTAGCTGGAGGACTGATGTTCTGAACCTGGACCTGTGCTGGTTCAGGCTGCTTCTGGGTGGTGGCTCTTTCAGAGAGTGGGCAGGTACATAATGGCACAGCTCAAACTAAAGAACCACACTTCAGCCTCCCTTGAGTACAATGCAGGTCAGGCTAACCAAATAAGGTTGGTATGTGCAGTCACAGCATAGAGGGCAGGCTGTGTTCAGCACAGTATCTGTTGGAGATAAATTTGTACTGTGATGGGAACTAAAGTGGGAACTAATTACGTGGGACTTGCTCTCTGCTTGCAGAACATGATGGATCAGTCGTGGGATGATTGTTTTCATCTTGCACAGAGGATGTTTGTTGTGCCAGATTTATCTTATGTTCTTGACACATAAATTCCGTTTTATTTGCAAGGGAAAAAAGCATTATAGATTCTAAGCCTAAAAGTAAAAAGATTAAGAGCAGCAGCTCTTCCCATAGAGTGCTTCCTATAATCTAATAATTGCATCATTTTAAGTTTAGATTATCCATGTTTCCTACGTTGAATTCTCTGCTGAGAGCTTCACTGAGAGCTTCGCAGATAGTGATTGATCCAACAATATTGAGCCTGGATAGTAAGGAAAAGGGTTTGAGAGTAGGAAGAGAAAAGCTTTTCCTTAGAAAGGGGTCAGGGCTTGGCAGAGCATGACTGGAGTGGCAGTATGGAAGGCCAGTGAACATTTAAGTGGAATTGGCAATCATAGAAAGTTCTGTTAGTGATGGACTGGAGAATGTAAAATTTGAAACTGGCTAGGAGCCAATAATCTGTCCTCTCTTTGGAGCTATTCTAAACATTGTAATATGCCCACAGAGGTTAGGTGTTTATTTTAATTAGAAGGAGCTGGGAAGCTGTAGAGGGGTAGAAACTAAGCAGGAAGAACAGAGCAAGAGCTAATTGTGTGGTGTAGGAAAGCATGCTAAGAAATAGCATGCATGTGTTGTTTCTTGAACTGAGGTAGAAATTCCTGTTATACAGAATGTGCAACAAGATGCTTGTAGTCACTGATCATGATTTATCATCTGCTTTTAGAAGCTGAAAAATCTTCTTAAGCTAAAAGTGACCAAAACATGTATGTAAATGATTGTGAAGTAAATTTTCATAGATATTACTGTTCTTGTTGAAGTGCTTTCTGGCATCTATAATTGATCAAAAGCCAAAAAGCATCAGACAACAAGAAGCTTTGAAAATTCAAATTCAAACCTTTCTTGTGAAATGCCACTGACTTCAGAGGTGTCAGTAAAAATATGAAGCACATGAAAAGAGTTTCAGATAATTTCCTGCAGGAAATAGTAGGTTAAGTTTTTTTTCATAGCAGTTCTTTTTCCATACTACCAGCTTCTCTCCCTCCCCACCAAGAAAATGGGAGAAGTACCCTAACAGTACAGTGCACCTCTCACTTAATCTGTTGCCATGCATATAATTTTGATGGTGCCATGCGTGTCATTATGATGAAGACTATGTTATTTAGAAACAAAAATAAAAATACCAACATTGCTACTGGTAAGTTTTTAGTTCTAGCTACTAAAGGTTCCGAGAAAGGCGTGTTTCCTGTAATTATAATGTAACTGGAATTCTCTCTGTCTTTACTTCAAAGTGTCTCTAGAGTAGATTGGAGTATAGGATGTGGAAAAAAGCATTCCTACAATAACCAGTCACAGGCTGATGTTTTCAAATACCTTTGGGAGGGGCAAGGAGATTCTAAATTCAGAAAAATGAACAATATGTGAAGCAGGGAACTCTGTGTAAAGAAGTAAGAAAAAGATAAAATACAGACTTTCACTCTACTGTATCTGTGTAGGAGATCTGGGAAAGCTTATGTTGAATGAGCATTAAGTTTTGCTTAATTTTAATAAATAATTACTCATTTTACACGAGTAAATTTTGTGATTTCTGCCTTTATAGTCATTTTGAAGAATATTCTACACACAGAATATTTCTTCCTTCTAAATTTAGGAATCCTTGATACTGTGTCTTGAGCCATATTTAAAAACTGTGTGTGAAAAAGTTAAATGTGTGCGGGGAGGCTGTCTGGAGGAGTGAAAGTATTTTCAAATTTGCAGAGTGTTCTGAAGGCTGAATTTCAGAAAGGATGTTTAAATGTATATGTAACTCTCTTAGCTGTCCTTGTGTTAATGAAAAGAGAAGGAATTTGTGTTATTAAGATTTTTCTGTAGCCAACCAGTAAAAACAACATTATTGTTAGCAGGCGTAACATATAGCTCAAACTGTGGCTTTTTTGTTTGTAACAGAAAATGTGATAGAGAGCCACACTCAAAATAATAATAATGAGTAAAAAATTGACTTAGTGATTTTTTTCTTGTTGTTAAGAGTTGAGTAACAATGGTTTGAATGTAGTAAGATAAAGTGATGAGACTGTGATTTATTTTGCTGAGCGTGGTTGAATAGCAGTGCCTGCATATAGCTGAGTGCAGTGGATTAATCTATCAAATTCTATTATATTAAAAAAAAAAAAAAGCCATTCTGTGTGCGATTTGTGGTTTGTTTTCAGATTATGTTCCTTACTCAAACAAATTTATGTTATCTTTTGTAGGAAAGAATTAATACTTTCTGGCACTTTAAGTCCACTTAAAGATTTACATCTTGGAAAACTGGCGTTAACCAAGTTTCCAAAGAGTCCAGAAACGTGGATTCATAGGTTTGTTTCTTTTGCCTTACGTTGCTTCCCCAGAGTTAAACATTCCTTCTAGTGTTTTGTTGTTGTTGTTGTTTTTTTTCCCTTGTGTTTGGGTTAAGGAGAATGCTAGATGTAAGAGGACACCTAGAAATATAGTGGAGTGTTTGAGCCAGTCACTGTGAAACAGTCCTTTGGCTTTTGAAGATCCCCTTCTGTACTCTACACTTAGAATTAAAGTCATATGAACCTCTTTGTGGAATCTTTTTTCGCGGTAAGCTTTGAACATGGGATAATTTTTCCTAAGGATTTTTCATATCTTTCAGAACTTAAAATTCTCATCCCAAAATTTCTGATTTCATCAGCAGTAGATATTAGAGCAATGTGAGTTCCTCTCCTCTGCTCCTCCACACTTACTGCTGTATTGTTTGTTTGTAGACATTTCATAAAGACAAGAATCTGTACAAGGTAATTTTTATAACCCAAATTGACGTTGACTTCCATTTCTTTGTTTATCTTTTTGGTTTGGTGAATTGGTTTTTATCATTTCTAACATACTCAATGCCATTAAATTACCAATACTAAATATTAAGATGATAGAGTACTTTTTTTTTTTTGAAAAATTTAACTCCAAAATTATTTGAACACACATAGCTAACTATCTTAGTCATGACTGAGTATATGTGAATGGGTCTGTAGCACACCTGAGTGAAGCATAGGTATATAGTTCAATTTGTGATAAAATTTCTTGATATGTGCATGATTTTTCTCAATATGTTTTCATGTTATTATTCACTGTTTTACAGACAACCTTCAAAGTATTTGAATGGAGTACATTAGAAGGCAGTTCATAATATTTCCATTTCACATGTCCAGTATTGAGACAACCATAAAGTTGATATTCCATTAGGGGATTCCTGTTCTATCAAAAGCATAAGTAAAGTTTCAGTCTTGCAAATAACACATGAATTTTGGACAAAGGAGTTATTGGTAAACTCTTCTTTTTGAATGAATGGGCTTAACATTCTTGAATTTTACACAGAAGATAGTAAATGAAATATTGCTAGGTATTACCTGCCTTATAGAGTATTATTACCTTAGTTTACATATCAATTCAGAAAAAATATTAGAATGTAGGAATGAAAGAATGTGTTGAACATATACAGCTTCTTACACATGGCAAATGCACTCATTAAAGATGCCAAAATATCTGCCATATGTCTTGCCACTTTTGGGAGAGTTTCAGGTGGTTCTTGTGCATGTAAAGTTAGTGTACATGTTGATTACACAGTCACTAGATAATTCTGCATTCATTTTCTTTTATCTTTGAACTGGAATAATGATAATAATAGGACGTGACCCAATACATCAGATTCATTTTGTCCAAATTTATTAGAGAATTTATGTAACTTCCAAGAATTCATTTCCATGACAGCCAGCAGGTACCAAGTACATATTTAAAAACTAAGGTTGTGCTCTTTCCTCCCATTGAAAAAGCCAAGAAAACAGCTCAGATTTTTTTTTTAATTTAAGCCACAGAGACTATGAACTCATTTTTTTCTGAATTCGTTATTTTATAAACAGTCTTTATTTTAAGAAATAGAAATAATAACAGTATTAATATCAAAATGATTTGTCTTTTATTTTTCATTTATGGTTTTCCTTGGAAGGCAATAATAATGAACTAGTATCTACCTTTTATTAAGGAGATGACTTTACGTGGTTAGTTTTCCTGCCTAAATACATCTAGAATTCTCTATTTCTTTCTGATTGAAGTTAGAAATACTGGATGATAATATTTGGCTTACAGTTATTAGTATTGTCTTCTGACAGTTTAAATCTTGTTTAAAATATCTGGAAGAAAAAGCAAAATGGTAATAATTCTTTATATTCTTCCGCTATTTCATGAACGATGAATTGCAAAGTAGAACTCTCAATTTTATTTATTTTTTGAACTTGCACTTTCATGAGGTAGCGATTAATTGTTCTTATAGCTGATGTGTGAGTTGGTACAAGACATAAAAACTCCAGTGTCTCACACTGAAGGATGTCCAGCTTTCCAGGCTGTTCCACGCAGTCCCATTGCCATTCTCTGTACACATGCTGCTTCGTGGATACCTGCCATTATTGGCAGTTTTCAGTAGAGCCTGCAGATGTATGTTTGGGCGGTACATACCTCCCATAATGCAGTTCTCATCTAAAAATACTAAGTCAGTCCAAAATAGAATTGAAAAGCCACATAGAAAGCTGTTCTTCTCAGTGACTTCAAGTCAATTATGTATAATTCAGTAGTAAAGTACTTTTTTTTTTTCAGTTTTGCTCATAGCATCTGAAGCCTTCAATGCTGTGCATTTTCTCTCTGGTGATGATGTACAAAAACTAATTTTGCTTGCAGTATTCACTACTGAGAAATGTGAAAATGTACATAAAGTACAGTTCATATCTTTCTTGAGTCATTTTTTCTGCCTATTTTTTAAAACATTATTTTAGTATTGTACAAACCTCTAAAAGAAGAGCTCATGAGAAATCACATGCAGACTTTGCATTGTTTTCATAACTTTTTTTCTTTTTTTTTCCTTTAGCATGCTGTAAGTAGACATGACTATGGTGCACAAATACAGAAATATAGCTAAAGTTAAATTATTTTGATATGATCATAAGGTCATCGTTTACAGTATGGGAACAATCCAGATGCTTATGTTTCCTAGCTTTTTTTTTTTTTTATTCATCATCTAGTTGCAGCATAGTTCAGATAATGAAAATCTAAGAAAAGCTTGATTTAAAAAAAAAAAAGTAAATTAAAAAACAATGTTTTTCTCTAAAAATTGGTTTCTCATCACTAATGCTCTACATTGTTTAACCCTAACCAGACGATGGGTGCTGCAGCAGCTAATTCAGGAAGACTCCTTGCCTGCTCTTGTGAACAAAGGAAACCTGGGAGTAGCACCTGCAGAGAGAATTCACCAATTAGTGCAGGAGGAAATGGGCATCTGCTCTGAAGCTGCTGGGAGATACCCAAGCAACTACAATGCCTGGTCCCATCGCATCTGGGTTTTACAGCATGTGGGAAAGCTGACTACCAAGGTAAAATACAATAATTAATAAAGTCTTCAATTTTCCTTGTTTAAAAAAAAAAAAAAGAAGAAAAAAAAAAGAAGAAAGTATTAAAAAAAAGAGAGTGATTTGCCAAGCAGATGCCCTGACGTGGATGGATTACTGTTGATCTGTTGTATTAGGTGAGTCCAGGCAGCTAACGTGTGCTTTCTAAAAATGGCAAAACATTGCAGTATATATTGGTTTGTGTTTTTGCTAAGTGTAGGCAGGTTTTGTTCTGCAGGAAAGAAAAAGATCTTTCTTGTCTGTGTACAGTAAAGTTTTGTTCATCTATTGGTACTCAGTGATGGAGAATAGATATAAAACTATGTGAACTAAAACAAAAAAGGAAGAAAAAAATATTAGTCATAACACTAATTTCAAATTTCCTAATAAAAGGAAAGGATAACACATGACAGGTATTACATTGTTTTGATACTGTAATGTGATGTCTTGTTTTCCTGCCTTACTCTTCTATCAAAAGGATATTGAAATATTAAGTATATATATAAGGATACATAAAGTATATTAAGTATATAATATATTAAGTATATTAAGTCTATAAGGATATTGAAATATTAAGTAAAGACAGCAGAATTACAGAGAAAGCATAGTAGTGCTGATAACGAGTTTCTTCAACTCCAACAGCACCTTTGATCATTGACCATTGCTGCCGAGGCAATTCTAGCTCCAGCAGTCTTGTATAGTGTACGTTACTATGTGAATATTACCTATAAAATGTTCAATATATGTAAAACTTAGATGCAATGGTGTATAACCAAGATGTTATAATGTATAACCAGGATGTTATAATTGCAATATAATCAAGAGAGTAAAGCAAAGCAGACAACGATCACAAAAGAGAATAAGTGGAAGAGCTTACCCTTGGGTTGAGCTCACCAGAAGATACCAAAAGAGGGGATCTCCAGAAGAGATCCTTCCCCTCTGGTAGCCAGCTCTTAAATAGGTCCAGGAGGGGTGGAGCCTGGCTCCACCCCTTCCGGCAGCACAGGTGAATTGCCTTCACCTGTGCTCCTCTGGCTGACTCATGGCTCACCTCAGGTGGTTAATCAGAGGTTCAGGCCGTGACTCAGCAGTTCCCATACAAATGGAATATTTCATATCACATAGTAGTATCTAAAACAAGACCCATGAAAATTGAATTAATTTACTATGAGATGATCTAACATTATATAGACACTTTAATAGTGTGGTTTCTAAGCTGATAGGTGAATTCATTATTCATTCATAAGTTGATAAAGTGACACATTGCTAGCATTTTTATAATCAGTGACAGTATTTTGTGGTAAATCTTCAGCAGTACTAGGGGAGAAATTTAGAAGAGGCTCAGTCTGAAGAGCTCTTATTGTTAAGTTTCATGGGTCAACTACTGCTAGCAACTGGATGTTTCCTGTTAATTTTTACCTGAAAAACTTAAAAAAGAAAAATCTGGATCATATTGGTAGTAAATGGCAAGTATGCTCCTGACTTGTTGAGTGAGACAACCCAGCATTCGGACTCATCTGCTAATTAAGATATGAAAACGTAGATGTGGAAAACTTAGTGTTACGAGATTAGGATAGCTTGGAGGATATAAATTAGAGATCTATTAATAAGAAATAGGGATATTTACATAAATCCTTGAGAAGTTCATTAAAAGTGTGAGGGAGAAAAGAGCAAAAAATTCTAGCACTTTTAGTTAAGATTCAGTAGTTTCGTGCTCTAGTTGACAGTAGTTTGAGGTTTGTGATAACACCATGATTGTTTTTTGCATTTGCTGTTCTTTAATAATTAAAGTAAATATATAGTTGCATCTTGATAGCAATAACTCCTCTCAAAGCTGGAATTTAGCTGGTGGTTTAATTCATTGGTATTTGTCAGAGCTTGTTGTGTTATGTCACAAAAAAATCTGTGAAAAAATGTCTGAAATTTGTTAGATTGTTCCCAACTCTGCCTGCCTTGGTAGCTGCCCCCAGATTTCCTGTTGGTCTTCTTTTTAGCTTGGTTAATGAGGAAGTGATAGTTCCTCTGATTTTGTCCAACTAGCTTCCATATTGATTCTAGAATTTTAAAATATCCATATTGACTTTAGATTTTTTTTTCATGATATCACTGATACATCTCTTCAATTGGCTTTACATTAGTTGTTTTAGATGCAGGAAAATCAGGAAAATGTGGAACATAAAAGATATAACGAAATTCAGGATAAAATTTGTAAGTAAGTAACATTGAAGTCAGAGTTAGAAAGTGAATTTTTTTCAAGAAAAATGTGCTTTTCTATACCAGGTTTTCTGGATCAGATAAGGAATGATGCTGTGAATCGTTCTGTTTACTTTGTTTTATTCAGCAAGTAAAAATATCCAATTATAATGCTCCCCTGTAACTTTGTAGCTTACAAGCCTGTCACTTAAATGAATCAGATTATCCAGAGATCTAAGTTGGTTATAATGGTGTAGTACCAGTTCCTGCTGATTTTTCTGATGTCACTCTTAGGTCTTATGTTGATTTTAATCGGATCTTAAAATTTTAATGCTTGGGAATTTAAAACAGTAAATTAAGTTCACCTGAGAATGGAGGAATTGCAGAACTGGGAATGAGGTGTTTTAGTACCCTTAAGAGTTCCACGTGTGGCATCATAGATCATTCCAAGTTGGAAGGGACCTACAGGAATCATCAAGTCCAGCTCCACAAAGGACCACCCAAAAGGTCAAACACTAGGACCAAGGGTGTTGGCCAAACACTCCTTGAACTCCAGCAGCTTGGTGCTGTGACCACTGCCCTGAGCAACCCATTTCACTGGCCCTCCACCTTAAGGTGAAGAACCTTTTCCTGACACCCCAGCCCCACTCTCCCCTGACAGCTCCATGCTGTTCTCTCCTATCATATAACTGTCTAAGAGCAGAGCTCAGTGCTGCCTCTCTGCTCCGTGTGAGGAGCTGTAGGCCACCATGAGGCCTCCTGTCAGCCTGCCATGTTCTGGGCTGAGCACATCTAGGGACCTCAGTCTGTAGATATACCAGGATAGCTCTGTCGCAGATAAAGAATTCAGCACTTATTCTTCTTGAATTTCATGCAGATGCAGATTACCTAGCCCTCCAGTTCTTCAGGATCTCTCTGCAAGGCCTTTCTACCCTGGAGAAAGTCAATGTAGAATCATAGTCAACTAGAATCATAGAACTGCTCCCCTGTATCACCTGTACACTTAGCGTGCATTCAAGTCCTGTGGCAAGACCATTTATAAAAACATTGAAGAAAGTGGAACCCTGGGGAACTACTAGTGTTTGGCTGCATCCAGCTCAACCAGCAAATTATATGCAAGTTTGGGTTGGGCTAGGAATTTATCCATTACAGCAGTCATAGTCCTCCAGCTTGGGATTCCTGGTTCCTAAGGCCTATCGTTGGTGTTGAAGACAGAGACAGCAATGGTATGAAACCTCTGCTTTTGCTACATTCCTATTTATTAAGTGACCAACTTCATGGAGTAATAGACCTCATCAAGTAACAGGAAATTACTCAGTAGTACGTTTCAGTTTGCTGATGTATAAGATCACAGAATCACAGAATCATCAAGGTTGAAAAAGATCTTCAAGATCATCCAGTCCAATCATCCACCTATCACCAGTAGTTCTCACTAAACCATATCCCTCAAAACAAAATCCAAAAGTTCCTTAAACACCTCCAGGGTCAGTGACTCCACCACCTCTCTGGGCAGCCCATTCCAGTGCCTGACCACTCGTTCAGAAAAGTAGTATTTAAGATGCTGCTGGTCAATTAAGATAAAATTCTTAGGTGCCAGCTATGTTATAAATACAGCTGCAGTCAATAGTGGAAGCATTTATCCCAGTTCTTTGATAGCCTTTCTGAGACTTCACCAAATACCTATTTTAAATGAAGCATCTTAATTACAGACAAATTCTCTTGTATTCCACAGTCTGTAGGACTTTGAATGTGTTATGGAACATGAAAGTATGAATTACTGTAAATCTTTTTTCCTTTTTCAGTCTCTTCATACATTAATGTGTTAAGTTTAATTACATTAATCATTCACTAGACAAAAATTAAAGTACTTCAAATTAGTAACATCCATGTAGTTTGGTGTGCTTTCTACCTCTCACTGCTGCGGTCTTTATACCTAGCCATTTGGAGGTTTTGATCATTGCTTGTTTCCAGATGTTTTTGTTAGGGTGTTTTTTTGAAATTATATAATACATATAGTTTCTTTAGTGCATGGATGCCAAGATACCTGCCATTACACAGTGGGAAAAGTTCAGTGTTTCTTTCATTTTACTCTGTTCTTAAGTGCTGACTGTGAGCTTTGAAAACCATCACCTCATAGAATCATAGAATGGCATGGGTTGAAAAAGACCACAATGATCATCTAGTTTCAACCCCCCTGCTATGTGCAAGATCACCAATCACTAGACCAGGCTGCCCAGAGCCACATCCAGCCTGGCCTTGAATGCCTCCCAGGGATGGGGCATCCACAACCCTCTTGGGCAGCCTGTTTCACTGAGAACCCTAGAAGAGAGGTGACCTCAAGAAAAAAAACAGTGGTGATAGATTTCTTCTTTACTCTGGTTGATAGCTGTTGCTGCTTTTTGTTTCAGGTTCTTCTTGATGAACTTTCTTCCACTAAATACTGGGTTTCTATGCACGTCTCAGACCACAGTGGATTTCATTATCGCCAGTTCTTACTCAAGTCCTTGATAGGCAGAACTGTGAACGATGATAATACACTGGTACAAAATCAAATGGGAAACGAGCAAAATTCTAGTCTTCAAACGGAGGAGAAATATGAAGGAGCAGAAGCTGTTTGTGTGGAGGAACAGAGTGTGGATATCTCCCACTACTTAGAGGAGGAGTTGGATTTCTGCACTGATCTGATTGACACTTATCCGGGGCATGAAACCTTGTGGTGTCATAGGTAAGAGGAGTTTGGCAAAAGAGCATCCTTCTGGTTATTGGATTATTCTTTGCCTGGAATTTCCAAATTAGTTATTTTTCCGATTTAAAAAGGTACCACTCAGTTAACAATTTCTAAGCTACTATGTTTTAAGCCTTTGAAAAACATTCAAGAGAATAATCAGAGCTTTTGAATGGAAAATTTAATTTGGTTAAGTATCTTGTCAGCATCAGCTCCATTTGTTCCTATAGTCTGTGCAAGTGCCTCCTCACACTTAAGATGTTTAAAAGATGTAGCAAGAAACATGAAGAAGAATCAGCTGTAGAAAACTTCTGCTTTGCCAGCTGTGTATATATACCTGATGAGGTAACAGCAAGCTTGCCAAAGTGACACAGACTTGTTTTTTCTTTTGCTACCAAAACATATGAATATAGATAGACATATGATTTTGGCTGTGATCCACTCTGTTGGTTAGCAGGCTTGGCTCACTTAGAAAGCACAGTGGCAAAGTTGAACATGGTGGATATGTGCTGTTACAGAAGTCAGAACCAAAGAAATATGTGCTGCATAAGATGCAGCACCTTTTCCAATAGCTAAATCTCTCCTTTTCCTTAAAATCCAAGGCCAGTTGGTTTTAGGATTGTATTCCTACCTAATTTTGTAATTGCAGAAGTTTTTTGTGGGGATTGCGGGGGTGCAGATTTTATAAGCCTGCAAGCATATACATGCAAAAGTTGCTTTCTGTAATTAAATTCCTGCTGGCTTCTTCAAAAAGTTTTGTCTAGGCTGAGCAGAGAAGCTTGTTTTGTAGTGTGGGAACTGTGACAGCAGATTTTGTGCATTGATACTTGTTAGCGAGTGAAAGAGGTGAAGTTTACATTTTATTTAACAGTGTATAAGGAATAATTTGCTGGATGGTAATGCAAATTTTATTACTGAGATTAACACATTGGTATAATCAATATAATGGTTAATTTCCAGTCCTACACAAGGTTATCACATTTGCTCTATCTGCATTCAGTAAACTATTTGGCTGTGTATTGAGTAATACGGAGTGATGGCAAATTCTGCTCTTCAGCAGCAACTCCAGATTATTATCAGCATGTGTTTCGTTGTTTTTTTTCTTCCCTTTCCTCTGAAGGAGGCGTGTGTTCTACCTTCAGCACCACTTTATCAACAAACTTCCTCTTCTGAGTGTGGTGGCCTCATCTGTGGACAGCAGTGATGAAACTTTGCATAATTCACACCCCAATCCCACGACAAGCCACATGGCACAAGCTATGGATGTTGATGGTTTGAGTGAATCCAGCAGCAAACAAGGTTATACCCAAGAAACAAAACGCCTAAAGCGTGCTCCTATGCAAGACTCTTTTGGCCCAGAAATGGAATACAGGTTTATAGATAAAGTTTTATCAACTTGTAGAGACGTGGACCAAGCCAGGTTTGCTACTGCTTACAGGAAATGGTTAGTTACTTTTTTAGGTCAGTGAAGGAAGAATTTAAAGCCCTGAGAGTTCTTTTAGTGCAATATTCTTTTTTTCAGATACAGCTGCATGTCTTGGTTGCAAGTGTTCACTAACTGTGTGTTTCTCACTCTTTTACTGGTCAGTCCTAAAACTTAAAGAGTACAAGTCTATCACATTATTTATTAAAGAACAGGCATATCTTTTGTTAGCAAATGCCATTTGTTGTTCTTCCATTTTTTTTAAGAAGTCACTGGTTTTCTATCTATGTCAGCTTTCTACCATGCTGTTATCTTTATTTTTAATTTCTGCATTAAGATGGACTCTGAATGGTGTGGCTTTTAAGGAAAAGAAGGGGAAAGAAAAAAGTTGTCTGCTTTTGAAACAGTGTCTGGAAAAAGAATAAGAGGATCTGTCAGTGCCAGCTTAGCCTGGTTCCAGGTAGTTTCTCTTTGCTGTACTAGATCTTTCTCATACTTTAAAGGATTCAGACTATATTCAGTGACTACTATTACTTTTGTACTAGCTACCTTTGGTAGAATGCCAGGCTGCAGAGTGTCTTCCTTAAAGAAGTAACAGCATTGGAGCCATGCCTTCCATTATTGTGACTAGGTTTTTGTTTCCTTATAAGTTGTTAAATGAGTTTGATAAGAAAGTCTCTGAAGCTGAAATTCTGAAAAGAAAAATGAAGTATTTTCTGTCACAAACATGCAAACACAGTCAGAGCTATATTTGGAAATATTTTTCATAGAGCAGACTTCTTTAACTTCTAAATGTGTATTTATTTATTTATTTTACCTCAACAATTCAGAATTAATGACACTTGATATGCTTTTCTGAATGTATTATGTACACTACAGAATCTCAGCCTGCTGTGTCACACACTGATAACATACGCTTCACCAACACGGTACAGGCCCTATAGATGGTCAGTGAAAAAATTCTGCTGCCTGGTTATTGAGACTATACAGTTCAAAAAAGTACAGCAGGACGGGACTATCTCTTTGCTTCTGTTCCTCTGCAGGGCTTCTGTGACTTCTTTCTTCACTGCACTTCTCCAACCATACAACCTCTCTTTATGTAACTATAAATTTTAAGGGGATTCAATACACATTTCTATTCCAGTGAAAGTAAACGTGAATGGTTTTTTTTTGTCATTTCCTTAGGAGTTGTCTTTATAAGGGACTTCTAAGGGAGAAAGTGTTGTACAGCTTTAGAGGTTTGTACACTGGCAGCATTACCCCTATTCCAAACAGAGAATATTAACCAAGGGGATGAAATTTTCAAGCTAGAGTCTTTGCCAAAATTGCTATTTATTTCTCCTGCCCAAAGTGCCTCCTCACCACAATGAGTTTCAAGCTGCTGTTTCTGTTGGGCAGAGAGAAAGAACAAGAAAGTGGAATTAAAAGACACGTAGCCTGCTCAAAAAATTATCACTTGAAAAGAAGAAAAGCACTTGAGACATGTGGAATTCCAACAGTGCTAAATAATTTGGTGGATAAAGATTACTCTTGCATTTCAAAATGAGAATTGATCATCTCTAGTCTTAGAGAAGTTCATAATTCATTTCAGCCGTGGAGTAGCAAACAGAAGTTTCTCAATATATGCTCTTGTGTTTATAATACCTAGATAAGACTGATTTAGGCTGAAGGATCTTCCTGGCAAAGCTTTGTTCTCCACGAGCAATTACACCTGCCCCTGTACCTAGGTATTTATCATCTAGCTGCTTGGGTTGCATCTCGGTTGCTGGTTTTGATTGCAGAAGAACGTAACTGATGTGTGAAACAGGTGTGGGTATGGCTTAAGAGGATTATTATGTCACGAGGTGTTTTCTGTGTGAACACTGAAAAATGAGTAGGTTCAAGTGCAAACTGGAGTCTGAACTGAAGAACTTAACTGGAGCAAAAATTTACACCCATCCCAGAGGACACTGTTTTGTGCATTAAAGGTATGTTAAGGCATGTGCAGTAGCCTCAGTCAGCTTGATTACAGACACCCCATTAATGATTAGTATGAGCTTGGAAAGCATGACATCTGGTGGCAGTCTGTTAAGGACCATATTCATGGTCACTGAGAAGTTAGCGAGTAACTTAATTGTATTTTCTTTGTTTACCTTTGCAAAAATTACGTCTTGGTAAGAATAATAAAAGCAAGCAGCAGAAGACTGGGATGTGGGAGCAGGATACAAAATATTTCTTGAACTGTGGAAGAAATGCTTTCTTCTTGCTCTTGACTAATTGATATTTTTAAAGGAACTTGCAAGATTTATGCTTTCTTAGAGCTATGTCATGGAGATACTGTGCTATTGAATTTGACAACCTTTGTGACATAAACTTAGATCAAACTTAGTATCAAACAGGTGCCCTCAAATGCATGTGTTCAGTTCCAGTTTTTGTCAGCAGCAGCAAGGTTTGAATGTTTGCAGTAGTTGCATTGCGCATCCCTACTTGGAAAATGTTCTGAGAATGGTGATCATAGATGTTGCCGGTATTTTCATTACTTGCATAAAAAACATCAGTGGCTGTAGTATGAGGCCAGAGTTAGAAAACCTATACCTGATGGAAATGCTCCCAAATTTTTTAATTGAATGAATTGCTGCTTTTAGAGGTGTTTTCAGACCAGACTTTCCCGCACAAAGAATTAAACAATAAAAATGATTTTAATTGAAACAAGTCATATTTTCCATTTTGAAAGACATGCAAACTGTAATCTGATATTTCATTTTTATTTTGAGTTATATTGAAGAAGAAAACAGGTAACTAAATTATTTCAGGCTGACAGTGTCCTGAAATCTCTTACGTGAGGTGACTGAAAAGATACTTCCAGCAGATTGTATTAAACTCAGAATTGTAGGATGTTCTAAAACTGTGATCTTTGGAACATACTGATTCAGTATTAGTTCAGAGTCTGTCTTGGACACGACTTAAAAGAAAGAAGTGTGGTTCAGGACATTGGTAGTTAACATATATAGATGTTGCTGAGTACAGATTATGTAAAGTGTTTAATGCACTTTCTGTTTCAGAGGTTAGGATATTTTCATGTAGTCAGCAAACATTCTCATGGAGAAAATGTCCAACAGAAGCTGCAGAATATAAAGTGTTGATTCTCTGTAAGTTCCTTCAGTTAGAAAATCAATTGTGTACAGTCTTTAAGCATCTTCTTACAAAGTTCAGCATCTTTACTCATTTTTTTTTCCCACTGTAATATGTGCTTTACATTGATGCAAATTCTTTTTGCTCACTGGATTAACTCTTGTAGAAATTTTTTTCTGCTAGAAGAAAAGGTTTTGAGGAACAAATGTAATTTGAAACTACGGAAATTAGAATGGATGTAATAATGGGTTGAATTCTCTGCTGCTACTACATTAGCTATTATTTTACTGGCTTTTATTATCTTGTGCACTGCAATCACTGGAACAACACATGCAGCATTAGACATAACTTCAGTAAAGCTATATGAAGTTAATGTTAGAACACATCACTATAGCTGCTCAGATTAGTATTTGTTAATCTCCTCCTACCTGATTATTAGTGTTTTGTTGACTTATTACACATTCTTTATACAGTCAAATTCTTGTGACATTTAAATATGGAGAAAAGTAAATTGCTAATTTATGCTATTTAATTAGCTTGTTTTAAGATAAATAAGCAAAGTAACATAGTAAGGAAGCTTAGAATCTGTTTTACGATCAGAATTTCAGCACTTCCAGTTTGTGCTAGTCCTACTTTATTAGAATATGTAGCTAGAATCTGTGGGCAGGAGTGAATTTTTTACTAAGCATATAATTTCTAAACAGTACTGTGTAGTACTGTTGATGAGCAGAAATGAAGGGTATTAGAGAGCTTGTCTGCCTAGGCAGACTCCGCAAGCATTCTTCAGAATGGCAAATACTACAATGCATAAAATGTGACTACTACAGAATAATGTAAGCAGTGAGTCTTCAGAGACATGATGATTGAATTTTTGTACAAGATTCTGAGGGTTTTTTTGCTGTCTTGCCTTCTGTGAGGGAATAATGTTCTTTGGGGTTGGGGGTTTGTATCCAATGGGAAGCAAGTCTTTGCACTGTAGTGTGGGGATTTAAAAAAAAAAAACAATTGTTGGGCAGTTTTGGAAAACAAGCAGTGAAGTGGAATGTAGATGTGATTTTTTTTATATGTTTGTCTTGTTCTGGGGATAAAAGTTCTTCACTGTTAGAACTTTTTTTTTTAATGTTGTATCAAGGAAAGAAGATAAATCACCTGTTCTTAAATGCACTTAATGGTCAAGTTAGCTTCACAGGAAAGTCAGTGTCCCTGGCTATGATGATTTTTCTTCGTTTTTCCCATGTGTTCAGAGTGTGCTTCCTCCCAAACTTTTTGTCTGTTCTTCCAACCAGCAAAAGAAGAATGTAGCAAAGGAGTAGTGAGGTGGCCTCATTTCATGTTTAGATAACTCCTACCTCCCGAAAGGTTCTTCCTGTTATTGCCCGTATGGGGAGTTTGTCATGCTCAGCTTTTTTTGAAGCCTCATGCTGGGCCTAGATCTTTCAGTGGTGGAAAGCAAGAGCTTTACCTACAGAGCCATCTAGTTTCCTGGAAGAGTTTAAAGCAGGACAGAAGACAAGGAAAAAAAAAAAAAAAAAGTTTAAAAAAAAAAAAAGCTTCAAGCTGTTGTTGTTGGGAAAACTGCCATAAACTTTTGTTGATCTTTTCCTCTGAAAAAGCAGTGTGTTACTACAAAATGGGGGAAATGTGTGCTTCCAAGAAATTCCCTGTAGACAATTGATGTTTCTGAAGTATAAACCTAACCCTTTTAGTGGCGTTTATTTAGTGCGTAACGTTCCTTCTCAGGGCATAGTCAATCATAGTGAATTAGGGTACAATTTTAGAGTTTATAATTATTGATTTAAAAAGAAAACATAATTGCTAAACATGTAATAACTGACTTAACATTTTTTGTCTAGCATAGTGTTTTATGTCTACCACACGCTAATACTGTACCTTAGCATCTCATCTGCATTATTTTTTATTCTGTATCTTAAATTACTGTTGCAGTCTTGCAGGCAGTTGCTGGGTTTCTCTATGCTTCCTAGTACGATTCAGTAAGCTACTCAGTATCTCACAAGAGCATAGTTGAAATAACGGGGATGCTTTTTACTCCTGTCTGTGCTGGCACACGATGTGTGGCTCTGATCTTTATTTATTTATTTATTAACTTTTCTTAGGAGTCCATACTAGAATTAACAAAGCTGTTAGTTACTGACAGCATATGCTTTTGCATGATGTAACTGTTCTGAAAAGTGTAACTCCTACCTGAAGTTTAATAAGCATCTTTATCTGCACCATCTCAAACCTGCTGCTAATCCTACTGTAGGTGGAGGTAAGGATGAGCCCACAACAAACAAGAGGGTGCCTATATTCACAGCACATTTTCTCATTAGAACACACAGATGGTAAAACTCTTAAAGAGATTTTCTTGGATAAGGTATCCATATGTGTTGCTTTTGAAATTGGTACATCAGTAATTCAGTAAGATACCCTGAATGGCTGTGAAGAATTAATGTATTTTTTAATTTAAAACAAAGAACAACAAGGTATTGATTATGCTATTACATATAGAAGAGTCACATAAATTAAACAAGGTACCAAAATTCGGTTTTATGAGACAAAATATGTTTATATCTAACGTGTTCATTTCCTCTTGTTCTAGTTTCTCTTTTTTGAAATGTCTGTGTTTAAAACTGGGTAGTCATCTTGTAAAATGTGATCGGAAATGTCTTCTTAACTTCATGTAACAAAAAATAATGGATGTCTTAAATAGTTTTAAGTAGCATTAAGATTAATGATAGTAATAGCACTATAGTATTTAAGTATGCTATTAAACACTAATTTTGTAGCACTCTTATATACATCAAATACTATTCTATATAGGGCAAAAATGTTTATTTTATGAAGATATGTGAAAAAATATTTAATTCTCATGGCTTTCATATTAGGAAAAAAACAGTTTTTAAACAATATTTTGCAAAATTTTTTTCTATGAAATATTCTCAGATACACAGTTGTGACCACTGTAAAATTTATGGAGCTCTCCAATGTTGGTAAGTTAGATAAATACGAAGTTTTGTAGCAGAAAGTAAAACACTGGAAAATAATGTGATAAATGACCAGTGTTCTACAGGAGAGTGACTTTAAAGCATTAAGTTCATTTTTCACTGGTCCTATTTTGTGATAGGTCTTTTTTTTTTTTTTTTTGTCATTGGTAAAGATTAATTATCTATATTTATTTTCCCATGGTGAACATGTATATGTACAGGTGGGTAAGTGGAGGAACTGTGTTCATGTTATGTCTGGGCGGGAATGAACAGTGTTCCACATACAGCTGTTTTTATGTCACACTCATGATCTGTGAACATATCTCTTCTGTGGAGTACCTCTCTTAAATCTCTGAATCTAGAAAGGTGACAGCCAATGTCTGAATTTACTGAAAGGAGCTTCCCTTCTGTGGCACTTTGCCTTCCTTCCACAATTGCTGGGCAAATATGTGCACATATGGACCAAATGATTTGTGGTGGTGTTTCTTCCAACTGCTTGTAGGTAATTTTTGAGTCAGTGAAAGAGCTGGTCGTGTCCTGCAAGTTGGGAGGACTGAGTAGTGTTCAGTTGGTGTCCTACTTGCCAGATAACTTTCATGAGTCTTCCAGAAAGGAGTAGAGATGGGCTCCGTTTTGATGAAGTACTTCAGCCTCAGAGAAGACTAGGAAGACCTGTAGGACACAGGCCAGCAATCAATATTTGAATCTAAACATCACATTACTTTGGTATGCTATTTTTAGTATTTTCTTGTTATTCTTTTCATTAAAATAAATTACTTTTTTGTTGTTGTGGTTGAAGATATTCATCATTTTGAATGCTTTTAGGTTTTAATTTACGTAACTTTGGGAGTTAATTAGATAGGCGTAGTATGAGCAAGTAATAAATTTTGGACTCCTTTCACAGAAGCAGTTTGTAGGATTTGGATTTTGGTTTGTTACTGGTTTGAGTGCTTGATTTTAAAACAAATTAAAGTAGTTCAAAGGATCTTCAGAGACCATGTAGTCCAACTGCCTGACCATGTTAGGAGTAACCAGAAGTTAGAATGTGTTGAGAGCGCGGTCCAAATGCCTCTTGAATGCTAGGAAGCCTGTTCCAGCATTCCACCGTGCTCACGGTAAAGAAATATTTCCTGATGTCCAGTTTGAACCTCCTGTGGCAAAGCCTTGTGCTGTTCCCATGCATCTTGTCACCAGTTAACAGAGAGGAGTGATTGATTTAAGTTCTGTTGAAATGAGGGATAAAATTCCTACTGGCTTTTCTGACAAAGGATCAGACCTTGCTGAAGGAAGGATATCAGTAACCATATGGTAGCTCTGAAGTATTTACTGTGATGGATTGTAAGTGACTTCTGTGTTTCAGGCATGGTCATATTTACAACTTCTTGACCAAAAAAGCTGATAGAGTAATGTATATTCATTAGCATTATAATTGGAGAGAAGCTGTTAAGGTTCTGAAGTATTACAGGTTTAAATAAGCAGCTGGAGACAAACATGGTGGGTACTATGCAGGTATCAAGACCTAAGAAAGCTTTTTGTTTTTGTTTTGTTTGGAAAAACAAAGAGTTTGGGAGGTGTTACATATGAAGACTTGTGTGTAGGTCAGTGGCTGAGTTTCATGCAAGATACTTGGGGAGGAATCGTAGGCTTTAAGGTGCCGTGTTAACTGATGCAACATTGAAGGAGGAAAGTCTTAATAAATATTGAATGGCTTAAGTTCTACTGTTCTCAGAGTATGCTGTATACATTCATGGTGCAACAATAAACTGCACTTTTGTCACTCTGTCATCTCACAAATGTTTATAACTAGGTAACATTAACACCTAATTTACTTTTTAAAATGCATCTACTTAATGTTGATTTGAGATGTTCTAGAATTATTTGTTGTTACTGTTTCCTCCACTCTTTAATCCTTCTGTAGTGGAATCTAGCCAGATGGTGATTTCTACGTTGTAAACTTAGCTTGGCTGTAAAGGGAAGATCAAAATTTGCTATATAAAATGTTCAGTTCTCTGAAAAACATAGGAGGGCATCCTAATAGTGCTTTCCGTTTGTACACACTGAGTTTTACCTTGTTTATCTCAAATATTTTGTATTGCATGTTGATTATATTTTTACATATTCTAGTAGTACAAAATATATTAAAAAAAAAGAATATCCCTAGGATCCTAACCATCCTATGCAGATGTCTTCCAGAATTTACAGGTACAATTTTAGTGGTGGTGGTTGGTAATTTTTTTTCTCACTTATTTATCAGCAGACTTGTTTTTATATGTATTAGTAATAAGTATACTAAGCACAGCTGTAAGTTATTGTATTTCTGTAGAAAATGGAAAATAGTGTAAAATTGTTTTTGTTAAATGTTGGCAGTTTTTAAATAAATTTTTCGTCTCCTAAAAACTGTTTTCTGTGGCAGTGTATTTACTCTGGAGTAGAATTTCATTGTTAACAGATATCCTTCCGTATTGTTCCTGATCTCTTTTTGCTGATAAGCTTATTTTAACAAGAACTGTGCCATCTTACACGAATTTAGATATCAGTGGATATGTTAAGGCACTTGCAAGATGAGGAGGTGATCCAAGATAGCCAGCATGGCTTCAGCGAGAGCAGATTGTGCCTGAACAATCTGATATGGCCTTCTGTGAAGAAGTGACAACATCAGTGGGCAAAGGAACAGTGCTGATGTAATCAATCTGGCCTTCTCAAAGGCCTTTGACATGGTCCTGCACCGCATCCTTATCTCTGAAGGGGGAGAGATGTGGATTTGAACAGTAGGCTATTGAGTGGATAAGAAATTGGTTGGATAGTCATGGCTGGAGGGTTGTGTTCAACGGCTCTGTGTCCTGATGGAGGTCAGTGATGAATGATATCCCTCAGAGGTCCATCTTGGTACAATATTCTCTAATACTTTTATTGGTGGCTGGGTGTGTCCAACCTATGGCCCATAGGCCACATGCAGCCCTGAACAGCTAATAGTGTGCCCCCAAAAGATTGTAGGCATGTAAAATTATCAAGCTTTTTTTTATTATTTTTTTTAAAAGCAATATTGTTCATGAGTCGATTGCACATAGTTTGAGTGCAGATTGCATAGGTGACAACGCTGTGGAAGGGAGGGCAGCACAGTGCAGTGCCTCTCATGCCCACCACATGCAACGTTGAATTGATATCTACATGTATTACATGTGCTTGTGCTACTACTTGGCAAGGAAAAGGCAGTGATTACCAATAGCAGTATTTCAGCTTACCTTCAACTTACATGTGTGCCTGTGATGACACACATTTTTTCGTATTAAACAGACATGTAAGATTTGGTCTTGTTATTTGGTAAAATAATGAGTTAAAACGCTCACTGCAGAAGAAATATACAAAATTCTTGTGTGGTTCTGACAAATTTCCATTTTCGGCATCTCAAAAAGCTCACAAAAAGTTTAAGTAACTTGTGATACAGTTTGTGGTGGATTTGACTGCTCATTTAAATGAGTAAAATGTGTGTCTTCAAGGTGTAAATCAACAGATCATTGCTATGTTTGAAAACATTACAGCATTTAAAATGAAACCTAAATTACAGCAAGCTCAAATGATGGCAAATAACTGTAGGCATTGTGATAAATTGGCTAAGCACAGTCCAGTGAACAGTGAAAAATATGCAGTGTTGCTTTCTGTTGTAATAAAAGAATTTTAGAATAGGTTTCAAGACTTCTGCAGATATCTTTTTTTGGTGTATCTGCAACTCCGTTTTCACTTGACATAAATAAATAGTCTGCAAATCTTCAAATGGAATGTATAGAGTTGCAATCAGATATTCAACTCAAGGAAAAATCTGATCATGTCTACCAGACTTCTGAAAGCTGTATCTTAGTAGAGAAAATTATCCTTTGCTTCACAATCACACCTTATTCTTGTCGTTGCTTTTTGGCAGTACGTACATTTGTGAACAACTGTTTTCAAGGATGAAGCACAGGAGGAATAAAATAAGATGAAAAATCTCTGATGTGCACTTTAAGAACTTGCTAAGAATTGCAGCCACTTCCGTCAAACTAGATCGATGCATTAGTTGCACAAAGGCAAGGTCAGATGCCCCACCAGTTTTATGCTTTTGTTGCCCTCATTTTTTGTTTTAATAAGTAGTTTTTTAATTAACTATTTCACGTGTTTTCTGTGAGGCCAAGGACAGGTCCTTGCTTAATGTACCCTAGGCGCACTGAAAAGTCAGACCATCCCAGTCATGTCTACTGTGTTTCTTAGTAACACAAATCCACATCTCTTGAACACCTCCAGGGATAGTGACTCCATGACCTCCTTGGGCAGCCTGTGCCAAATGCCTCACCATTCTTTTAGAGAAGAAGTCTTTTCTGATATCCATCTATATGATGAGTGCTCAGATGATAACTAATCTGAACTTGATGAAAAGTTATGTGAGGTATACTGATTAGTTTTGTAGAATTTCAAAGTATTTTAAATATATATGCATTAAAGCATGGCGAGTTTTTAGATCCACAGTTGTGATCTTTGGCATTTATGTTTAGTTTTGAACTTTCATTTATCAAAAATTTTTCTTAATATCAAAACTGACTTCCATGTTAAAATATACTTAACAGACTTCATTTAACACTGCAGTAGATTTATTTCTACTCCTTGTGTTTCGGGGCAGTTAATAATTCTATAAAGAATTTCCATTCCAGGCTGTTAACAAAATAACTGAGATTCATGCTATTAAAATGTATTATGATAACCAGAATGCTGTGGAGTTATAACAATACTAATCAATAAACAGGATAAACATAGGTTAGATAGACAAACTATTTGCTGGATATAGAATTGACTAGATGGCTGTTCTCAGAGAGCTGCAGTCAACAGCTCAGTGTCCAAGTGAAGACCAGTGATGAGTGGCGTTCCTCTCATCATTGAGAGGAATGAGGATCACTGCTGGGACCAGTGCTATTTAACATCTCTGTAGGCAACATGGACAGTGGGACTGAGTGCACACTCAGCAAGTTTGAAGATGACTCCAAGCTGAGCTGTGCAGCTGGTACACTAAAGGGAAGGGATGCCATACATTGGGATCTGGAGAGGATTGAGAGGTAGACCCCTCGTAAAATTCAACAAGGCCAAGTGCAAGGTCCTGCACCTTGGTTGGGGCAATCCCAAGCGCAGATACAGGTTGGGTAGAGAATGGCTTTGAAGCAGCCCTGAGGAGAAGGATTTGGAAGTGCTGAACTACAAAAGACTCAGCATGATCAAGCAGTGTGTGCTTGCAAGCCCACAAGGCCAATTGTATCCTGGGTTGCATCAAAAGAAGCCTCACCAGCAGGATGACGGAGGTAATTCTGTCCATCTGCTCTGCTCTCATGAGACCCCTCCTGGAGTATTGTGTCCAGCTCCGGGGTCCTCAACACAAGAAGGACATGGAGCTGTTGGAGCAGGTCCAGAGAGGGGACACGATAGAGGGATGGAGCACCTCCCCTTTGAGGACAGAGAACTGGGGCTCTTCAGCCTGGAGAACAGAAGGCTCTGGGAGGACCTCATAGTGACCTTCCAGTACTTAAAGGGGGCCTGAAAGAGGGTAGATTCGGACTAGATACTAGAAAAAATTGTTTACTGTGAGAGTGGTGAGATCCTGGAGCAGGTTGCCCAGAAAGGTTGTGGGTGCTCCCTTCCTGGAAGCATTCAAGGCCAGGCTGGATGGGGCTTTGAACAACCTGATCTAGTGGGAGGTGTCCCTTCCTATAGCAGGGGGTTTAGAACTAAGTGATCTTAAAGGTCCCTTCCAAGCCAAACCATTCTATGATTCTTTTTCCCTTTTTTCTTCTTCACTTTTTCTCTCTATTTCTTCTCTACCTTTTTAGTTATTGGTTCCCTGTTTATTTATCCCCTTTTGTTTCAAAAAGATACTTGACCAGATATCCTTAAAAGAGCAGAAGTTCTCTCTTTTTATTAGTCCTTGGACAAACAAGTTTGTATGTTTTCAAGGAAGATTAAAATCTTGCTGTGGTGCAGTTTATTGCATCCTAGATCGGCTTTATTCTTCATACTCTGCAAGATTTTCAGTTTGAGTAGAAACGTAAATGCTTTGAAAATCCATGAAAAGATTGCTTGGCTTTTACAGTCCTGGCAGTCTAGCAGTGCTTCATTCGAATAAATGCCAAAATCAAAAATGCTTCCAGCTGCTCCATGATTGTACCATCTTAAACAGATACTGTAACTACTGCTCTAATTGATAAATCAGTGAAGACAGTGGGTGTTAAGAGGTCAGAAACTGAAAATTACGAAATATAAATAATTTAATACCCTTTCTGTCTTAATGGACTGGGTTTTTTCAGTCAGCAGTTGGTCTTCAGTTATAATAGCCCAAATCTTATGTAACTGGTTTTTTTTTTTTCTTTAAAGAGAAATAAAGAGAATATTATTCAATAAGATGCTTCTTTCATTAAAAAAAAAAAAAAAAAAAAAAAAAAAAAGGAGATAAAGGAGATAAAGGAGATACACAGTTAAAATGCTAATTTCACCCTGCATGTCAAAGCTGTCTCTACAGTGAGACATTTTTAGGAACAACTAAATGAAGGAAACATCAGTTCCTTGCTAGACCTAGTGACAATTCTAATCACTGTAACTTTACCAGCATGTGAGGAGACTGTCAGCTCAGTGCTGAAAAAGAATGACCTGTTGTTGGCAGGTCATAAAGGAGAGAGAAAGGAAGCTGTGCATCACAAAATTGTAGAATGACTTGGGTCGGGAAGGACCTTAAAGGTGATCCAATTTCAATTCCACTACCATGGACAGGATTACCACAAGACTGGGGATCCCACTACTGGGACACCACTCATCACTGCACTCCACTTGGACACAGTGCTCTGTCCAGCCTGGAACATCTTTAGGAATGGGAAATCCACAATTTCTCTCAGCAGTCTGTGCCAGTGCCTCACCACCCTCAAGTAAATATCCAATCTAAATCTCCATTCTTTCAGTTTAAAACCATTCTTCTTTGTTGTGTCACTGTCTGCCCTTGTAAAAAGCCTGTCACCATCTTATTTATAAGCTCTCTTTAAATTGTAAAATGTCACAGTGAGATCTACCCAAAGCCTTCTCCAGTCTGGACAAGCCCAGCTCCCTCGATGTTTTCTTCAGAGGAGAGGTTCTCCAGCCTTCCAAACATCTTCACGGCCCTTCTCTGGACTTGTTTCATCAGCTCCACATCTTCCTTGTGCTGGGGGCCCCAGACCTGGATGCCGTACTCCAGATGGGGCCTTACAAGGGCAGAGCAGTGAGGGACAATCACTTCTTTCGCTCTACTGGCCACCCCTTTCTTGATGCAGCCCAGGATGTTGTTGACCTCCTGAGCTGCAAGTACACATTTCTGGCACATGTCCAGCCAGGATCCCTAAGTCTTTCTCTGCAGGCCTTCTCTCAAGAAGTTCTTAATCCAATCCATACATCTCTGAGATTGCTTTGGCTCAGGTGCAGCACCTTGCACTTGGCCTTCTTGAATCTCATTAGGTTACCCTGGGCCTCCTTCTATTGTATCAATTGCACTGCTCACCTTAGAGTCATCAGCAAACTTGCTGAAGGCACACTCAATCCCACTATGTCATTGATAAAGATGCTGAAGAACTTTGGTCCCAAGATGGACCTCTAGGAGACACCTCTCATCACCATATTCCACCTGGACATCGAGTCATTGACCACAAATCCGTTTGTGACTACTGAACAAATTCTTTATCCACCAAATATTTCATCCTTCAAATCTGTATCTCTCCAGTTTAGAGATAATTATGTGATGTGGAGCCATGTCAAATCCTAGGTAGATGGCATCAGTTGCTGTTTCTTTGTCTACTAATACCATCACTCCATCAATAGAAGGCCACCACCAGATTGCTGAGGTATGGTCTGCCCTTGGTGAAGCCATGCTGGCTGTCTCAGATCACCCACCTGTCCCTCATGTACCTTAACATCTCTTCTGAAAGGATATGTTCCATAATTTCTCAGGCACTAATGTGAGGGTCACTGGCCTGTAGTTCCCCTGGTCTTCCTTTCTCCTTACCAAGAACGGGAGTGATGTTTCCCTTTTTCCAGTCAAAGGAGACCTCACCTTACATCCATGACTTTTCAAACATGAAGGTGAGTTGGCAACTGCATCAGGCAACTCCTTTAGAACCCTGGGATGCATGTCACCAGGCCCCATGGAATTGTACGTGTTCAGTCTCATCAACTTCTCCATCCCTTGTCTAGTCAGAAGTTCCCATTAGGGAAGCAGAAATACAAGTTTATATAGTTTATATTTCCTTAAACCTGGAGTACAAATGAGGAAATGAGAAACCTACTGGATTATTTAGGTTTTCTTTGTCACACCAAATGTAAGATAGTTTCACATCTTCAAAGAAGTCATGCAAAATGAGAAACCTGCATGGCCACTGTAGTTAAGCTGGGAAGGAAGCCAAAGGACTTTTTTTGTCAAAACATCCCAAGTTCATCTAGTCCTTCTGGTGAACAATGGAAGCTAATTTATGCATTGTGTTTATTGGAGTGTGGCATTCAATAAGTAGACTTGCCTTTTCAGGTCTTCTGCAGGATCACACAAGCATTAAGAGCCTGACTGTCGCTAGAATCAAATGGCAGTAGTTGGGCCTTCTTTGTATGTTCCACTGTTCCACAGCAAAGCCTATAAGGGGCATTTTCTCAATGTCTTTGTTACAGATTTTTAGAAGAATATACACTTTCTGATTTATTCAAGAGTTCTATATAAAGCACTACCATCAACTTGGTTATCTTTGTTCATGTCACAGAAAAACAGAAAAAGACAAAACTGTACAAAATAGTAACTAATTAACTAGTAAGGGGGAATAGTGAAGCAAAATTCTCCATACCGTGTATAGAAAATAAATAAGTTGAAGATGACCTTTGAATAGATCATATTCCTTTAATATTTTTCCAAATATTCAAAATCACATTCTTCAATGAGTTGTTGCTAAATTCTCCCAAATACTACTATATATCATATTAACCACGACTGATTCCAGATGATTTGTTCTTCTATTATTTATCATTAATTTTTTTTTTCATTTTTTTAATTATTTTAGGTCTATTATCTAATACTCCAGAAGGCACAACTGTTCTCTATTTATAGTTTTCTCCTTGCAAGCTGTCTGTTTAAAGTCCTCTTCATTAGATGATACTGCATTCTTTTAAATTTAAATTAAATATTTATGCTTGTGGCTCCTCAGGCAAAATTAATGCTTCAAAGCATAACTGATTAGCTATACTGTTTTCTCAGAGTATTGAAATATTAGAAAAGGGACAACCTGTTTCAGCAGATTGTAGATAGTCAGGCTACAATAATTGCAACCTAATAGAAGTCCATCTTTCTTTTCTGGCATGTGCAATGCCTGCTCCAATGGGATGATAGGAAATCATCAGAAAACAAGATTTTTAGAAATTTCTGTTGAACTTTTTGGGGGCAAATTAAGATTCTTCAAGATACCAAATCACAGATAATGAACAGGCTCTTTTGGGGAGGTATAACATAAAAGAAGAGGAAGAAAAAGGTCTTACAGAATAAAATCTCTGATGTCTTTAGTATCACCTTAGATTATACCTATACAAGTGACACAGGAAATGTTAGGCATCCTCTTGATGCCCATGTCTAATGTAAAGGACTTTTTAAAGATGCTAGCATAAGAATTTATGAGGAAAAATGTCCATGGAACTAGAGTGTTCCAGTTCTGCAGATTAGTGACAGGTTTAATACAGACACAACTGGGCAAAATGTTACCTGTATTTTATAAAGGAATTTATAATAAATGATGACATGGGTAAATCCCAGCCTAGAATTCCATAGGTGTAACTCTGAACTCCTGATAGCTATTCCAGAACAAACTAAGGAAGAGGACTGGATGTATAGAACATTTTATTAATAAAATCTGTCTTCTCATTAATTGGACCTGGATACTGCAAAAGAGGGAGGAGTTACTTTGAAGGTTTCTCTTTCCAGGAAAAAGTAAAAATAAAAATGACACTCATCAGAATTTGGAAATGAAATTTCCAGTTACGAAAGCCATTTACTTTAACATCAGGAGATCCTCTGAAACAATCCTCGCTGTTCTAGCAGCAGACATTCCACAAATACTCTTCAGAGATTGATGCTTTTTGACATGAAAGCTGTAATTCCAAGCTTTCAGACTGTAAAAAGCACTCATTTATGTCCCTAGCGGATCTTGAGCTATCTGACCTTAAAACTATGTCAAGTTTCCACTGGTCTTTTCAGTCTCGGAGAGCTGTTTTGTCTGTGGCCTAAGGCTGAAAGTAGCAAGCCATAGACCTCTGAGCTGTGTGATTTCCAGATCCTGAAAATACATTCAGGTTGATTAGATTACTAGAGCAATGTAGCAAAAAATGTTTCAGCTGCCACAGCCAAGGTTTTATCTAGGCTAATGGATATATCTATAGACCTGGAGTGTAAACATGCTGAATCCAATTAATGCACTTTACGGAGTGCAATTTTGTTTCTGAAAAGAGAAGCATTCAACATGACTTCCTCTCTTTGAAGTATCCAGGCCCAGTTAATGAGATGTGTGTATAAGAGCTGGGCCAGGTTCTTCCCCCCGAAACAGACGCTTTGCTGGCACTCACACAGCGCTTTGTACCTAATGAGTCTTAAAAGCCATTGACACACTGGATGGTGTTAAGCATTTGTCTCTAAAGTAAAATACAAGTGGGAGATAAAAGCACTTACAACAAAAAAGTTCAGCATAAATAGCACTGCTTAGATTGCAATAGTGTCTGAATATTTCAAGATCAGGCTGCTTTGCTTCTGTGACAGATTACCACTGTGACTTAGTAAATATAACCTAATGAAACCAAAGACATCACAAGCTGGACATTAAGTTATAACATTCTGAGATTGAATTTTTTATGCTTAACTGTGGACTGGACAGCTCTAAAAGGGCAGTTTACATTCACCCGGGAGATTTATTCCATGTAATTGTGGTCTTAACCCAACAAGTGTTTCTACATTTTCAAAAAGAGCAAAACTGTGTTGCATAAATCAAAGCTTCCCCGCTAAAATAAGCAGATCGCAAACTTCCAGCATTTTAACTGAAAAAAAAAATACATAAATAATGACTATCAGATCGATAACATGTAGGAGGTAGAAGGTCAATGATAATGCAAGCGCACTGATACTGCTGCACAACAATAGTATCTTTCCAAGTTCAGAAGTAACTTGTACCCAAGAACTCCTGTTGATGTTGATGACAGTGAGACAAATGGGAGAAAAATGAAACTTGAGAAGAAAAAGATTCATAGTACAGATTTTTCTTTTTTCTTGAGCATAATTGAGCATGAAAACTGCAATGATTAGTCTTCAATAGTCATAAGACTTCAGTGGAGTCACCCAGGTTGAAAGAGAGCTCTAGGGGTCACCTGGCCAAAACTGCCTCTTACAGGAGTGCAAACTTCGATCACATTCAATTCTTACTGCTTGATTACTGTGAGAGAGGGCTAGAAGACAGAAGTGCTTTATGTAATGTAACAATTCAGTAATGAACAGCTTTGAAAGCCTCTCAAGTCTACACCTGTGAAATTGTAACCTGGGGCTGTAGCAGGGCCATATACCAGGGCCAAAAAATAAGAGAGAGAACAGAGCAGAAATCTCCTTCTGGTTTTGTTATTTTCACATTGAAAGCCATCAGACAGAGAGTTGTCTCCAGGATAAGAAAGAAATCAATAAATGAATACTATTAAGAATAAAATGAGGTGTCGCGGTAAAATAGATGTAGAGGAAAGGGCAGCAGTTGTCTAAACAGCAGCAGTCACTTATAATTTTTCCCATTCTTTAGCAATGGATATTTTTTGTACTCTCATTTTCAGAATTTGCACTGGTGGAGTTGTTTTGAATAAGATATGAAAGTATGGTTGTGCTTACAGAGCGGCCAAGCATATCACAGGACCTGGAAGCCTTTTTTGGAAGGCAGTGAACATTCCAAATGAACACTGTTATCATAGTAACTAATTGCAAGCCCACATATAGCATTGTTATGGTTGGAAAAGACCTCTATGATCAACGATCTTGTCCAACCACCCAGCCATCAACACCATGCCTACTAAACCATGTCCCTAAGTATACAACTCCACGTTTCTTGAAAACCTCCAGGGGTGGTGGATGGTGTCTCCACCAATTCCCTGGGCAGCCTGTTCCTATCCTTGGTTACTCATTCAGAGAATAATTTTTTCCTTATATCCAGTGTGAACTCTGCTATCTATATTTACTTAAGATAGTTTGCACTGGGCTGCGCCTAAGCACTTCACAGATCACACTGAATGTGTCCAAGGATGAACTGACCACTTCTCTGGGCAACCTGTTCTAGTGCTTTACCACTCGTACTGTAAAAAACTTCTTCCTTATATCCAATCTAAATCTCCTCTCCTTCAGTTTGAAACTATTTCCTGTTGTTCTATCACAACAGACCCTGCTACCCGTTGGATACTGAAAGGCTGCTAGCAGGTCTCCTTGCAGCCTTGTCTTCTCCAGACTGAACAACCCCAGCTCTCTCAGCCTGTCCTTGTAGGGAAATTTATTTTAGTCTTTATTATCTAGCCATATTGCTTTAAATACCATACATGTAAGGCATTATCTCAAGGATTTTAGCATTCTGTCTATGTATGTGGAATTACTGTAAAGCATAGGAGCAATAACTCAGGGAAGCAATTACAACAGCTGTTTACAGCCTGCACTACAGATGGGGTGTCCGGCTCCATCTTTGATTCCATGAAGGGAGTAGAGATCTTGTAGAGATCTAGACAAAATAGACAGCTGCCTAGCCATAAGCCGCATGAATTCTAACGAGAGCAAGTACCAGATCCTGCACCTGGGAAGGGGCAACCCTGGCTATACATACAGACTGGGAGATGAGACTCTGGAGAGCAGCCTTGCTGAAACAGATTTGAGGATGTTGACAGCAAGTTGAATATGAGCCAGCAGCGTGCACAGGCAGCCAGGAAGGCCAACTGTATCCTGGGGTGCATCAAGCATGGCACTGCTAGCCTTTCAAGGGAAGGGGAAGGAAGTCCCTCTCTGCATTGCACTGATGTGTCCTCAACTGTGCAGAGTTTTGGGCACCGCAATTCAAAAAGGGCATAAAAACCTTGTAGTCCAAAGCAGGGCTACAGAGATGGCGAAGGGTCTAAAGGTCAAGACATATGAGGAGCGGCTGAGGTCTTTTGGTTTGTTTGTTTGGCCCAGAGCAGAGGAGGCTGAGGGGTCAGCTTCATGACAGCCTTCAGCTCCTCATAGGGAGTGGAGAGGCAGCGCAGGGCTCTGCTTTCTGGTGACAGTGATATGATATGAGAGAAGGGCATGGAGCTGTGTCAGGGGAGTATCAGGCTGGGGGTCAGGGAATGGCTCTCCACCTTAGGTTGATGGGACAGGCTCCCGTAGGCCGTGGTCAGGGCACCAAGCCGCCAATGCTCTTAGCCATACACGGTTTGTGATTTGGGTGGTTCTGCATGGAGCTATGCATCGGACTCGACGATCCTTAATGGTTCTCTTCGAACTCATGACATCCTATGACTAATACCACGTTTGTATGTGTGAAGAGGGAGCAAGCAGTCGCGTGCAGCGAGACGCACTGTCTCGGTGCAATGCCCGCCGCCGGGCGGGAAGGGCTGCCCGGGGTCTGGCTACAGGTACGCGATCCTGCGGCGCCCCAGCTGTCGGGCAGCCACTGCTCCCCCCGCGGCAGGGTCGGGCTCCGGGCCGCGTTCGGACAGCCCGCAGAGCGGAGGGCGGTCCAGCTCGGCGGCCGCCATCTCCTCGCCTCCCACCGGCGCGGCCCGTGATGGCGGCACCGCCCCGCACCGCCGCGGGACCAGGAGGGCGGCGGCGGACGCGCTGACGCGAAGGGCGGCGCGGAACGGCGGGAGGGGCCGTGCCGGGCGGTGCTGGCGGCGGGGGCGGCGGCTGGAGGAAGATGGTGGCGGGAGGAAAGGTTGCCTGCCGGGCTGTCCGCCCCGCGCTGCGCTGCCAGCCCCGCCGGAGCCGCCCCGCGTGGTGAGGAGGCGGCGCGGATCCGCACCAGGTGTGGAGGGGCCGGGCCGAGGCCCGGGTGCGGGACTCTGGGCCCCGCTCGGCGGTGCCCAGCGGCGCGGCTGCGGGAGGGGCCGCCCCTCCCTCGCAGGGGGCTCCGCGAGCGAGGAGCGGCCGGGAGAGGTGCGGCGGGGGGCGGGCGGGCGCGGGCTGGTGGCTGGGTCGGCGCTGTGCTGCGGCGGCCGGCGCGCGCATCCCGCTCGGGCCGAGCTGCAGAACCGCCCCTCCTCCCCCGCGCCCCGTGCCCGACGGCAGGGAGCAGCGGGCAGGCTGCGGTGCCCGGGGCTGCGGCTCTCGGGGACACGGCGGGCCCGAACGTGGCGGGGTTGCGGTGGCCCCGCGCGCTGCGGCTCCTTCTGGAAGGATCAGCGTTAGCAGGGACTGTCCGGGCAGGGCTGCGCTGCCGCCCTCGTACATAAACCTGCCTCATAAGAGATGCGGGAGCTCGGGCCTCGGCTGGGAGATCGGCTGTAGGGGCTGTAGGATTGCAGTTGGTTTCAGACGCGACTGCTCTCGTCGCTGCAACCGGAGGGATGTCCGCCGGCTGTGCGTGCACGGAGCTGCTGTGGGTGTAGGGCAGGCCGGATACTGCGTTTCTGCTCCCTGGTGCGCACCCATCGCGCTGTGCCCATCTGACGGGAGCTCGCCCGGTGCCGCGGCGATTTTGCATCTGCTTCGCGGATGCGGCCTGCGGCTCTCCAGCAGGTTGCCCTGGAAGATATCCCTGTCACAGCACCTCAGGTTCTGCTGCATTGCTGTCGAATCCGTTCCGGCTGCACCTGCCTCTGCAGCCCCGTGGCCGAAACGGGCAGCGGCACCCTGTTTTCCTAGACGCTGGCACTGACAAAGAACCTGCTCGATCTCCAGGTGTGTTACATCTTAGTGATGTGCAGATAACAAAAAGCGAGGGACACATCTACATTTTGCCGTGTTGGGCGGTGGGGAGGAGCTGCCTGGCAGCTCAGTGCATGAAGGTGATGGGTGGCTGAAGGTTCTGCGGTGCATTAGTGCATATTTATACCCAGTAATTGAGCATCACGCAAGCTGTAGTGGGAGACCGTGGAAAAGACAAGAGTAGAAAATGCATCATCCTCATGCACTTTGGGAAGGGTGCTGTGCGTGTTCAATGGCTGAAATGTGAAACGGAGCATGAAAGGCAAAAGCAGCCTGCCTCCCTTGGAACAGTGTGATCCAAGTTGGGGGATCTGTGAGATTTGAGGCTAGCCTGATTTTCATAAAGTAATGGCAACTCAAGGTCAGCTGTGTAGTACTAGTCATGCTATTTATTGGTCCGAGTTTTTCTTGAGCACAGTCAGTTGCATCTTGAAGCATTCATCTTGCATTAAAACATCGTCTTTACTTAAAATATAAATGCTTTTCAGACCGTTGAGCTGTTTTCTAACAGACACAAGACCGACCTCTCACAAGCCTGTGGAAATAGAGATACGCACAGATTGTCCCTTTGGTTATAAATGCATTTTGGTTGGGCAAGTGGGAACTGACTTCTGATTTCATTGATACCATTATGAGCCACAGTCATGTACAGCGTTTGCATTCTTGAACTCATAAAGCCTCCAGTATGAAAGCTGTGCCCATCTTTAAGGCACACTTAGTTTTCACTTCTTAGAAGCAGTGCTTATGAGCTCTAGAACCACATGAAAGACATGAAGGTACGAAAAAATGGAGTCTTTTGCTGAGCTTCTTGTTTTGTGTTTTTAATAGGTCAGTGTGATTGTTCATGTGCAGTATTTTAGTTATTTGGTTTGAGGTCATCTCAGTGTGCATTAGTATTTGTGGCAAATAAGGCAGGGAAGTGGAGCAGTAAGTCCGGAAATATTGGCTGAGAAGGTTGGCCTTGGGGTGTTAATGCATCTGTGTACTTTCAGGGTTAGTATCCAAACTAGCAATCCCTTTAAAAAATAAAATAAGCTTTGAAGTCATGTAGGAAAACCAAGCAAGTGCTCAGGCTTTCTGCTTGTATCTATTTGCCTCAACTTTTAAAGATCCAATTTTGCATTTCTTTGCTCAGCACATGAATTGATAGCTATTGACAGTAGCTGTTCTGGATTTATTCTAGGTTATGAGTTAGAAGAATTAGACCTTTTATTTTCCCCTCTACCTCTCCCTCCCCTGAAAAAATTTAAAAAATAGAGGCACTTCAGACAGCGTAGTAAGCATTGTCCATAAACAGTGCAGCTAGATTAATTGAGGCTTAACTTTGAATGAGGTCCTATTACTGTTGATTTAAGTCGAGCATTGATGTTCTGGTAATGCATTTTTCAACGTGGTTTTCTCATTTTACAGAAGATGAAGATTTCTACTTAATCAGAGATCTAGCAAGCAATCCTCTGCTCATTATTTCCAACAGATTGTGTGTAATATGTATTGTGTAGAGGTTAAAGGTTTTTGAAGAACAGATTGTTTTGTTTCATACTGTTGATTGATTTGATAAGCCAGCTGCTCAGAGCAGTGCAATGGTATTTTTCTGTTTCCACTGCATAAGACTGCATTCTTAAAAAAAAAAAAAAAAAAAAAAAAAAAAAAAAAAAGTCATATGTTTGTTGTTTTACTTGAAGGATCTGGGGAATAATCTTTATTTGCTGTTTTCACATAGACAGCCATTTTGGTGATCCCCGTCCTCATTCTGATCGGCACTTGCTATGCATATGGGAACTGAAACAAGGTGGCAGAAGACTTCCTTCAAGGCACTCCAGGGCTGCAGAACAGACTCCTTTTTTGGGGAAGGATTCATCCTGATGTGAGCAATGAGGGAATGAGACTGGTTCCAAGGAGTCTGTAGGGGCGTGCTGTTGAGAAGAGGGGTGCAGCTGTGTTATGTCCACCAAGTCCATCTTGTAGTGATGGGATCATGTCCTAAAACGTGTTCCCTAGATGATGATTTGTGTAATTCAGATGTTATTCTTAAGAATTTTTCTTCATCTAATAAGGCTACAAGAAGAGCTGTTTGCTGAAAAGCAGTGGGATTTTGTACATCAGAAAGGAAACTAGTGGAAGAAATGGATTATGGGTATTTAAAACAATGAAAATTCTAGTTGAGGTAGACCATGGTAGGAATTTCTGGTTTTTCTGTAGCTCAGCAAAAGGAGATGATCTGTGAAATCTGTGCAATTCAGAATGTTCAATGTATATGAGATGTTTTAAAGTCTTTTTTAGGTATATGCCCATCTCCCCTGCCATCATAGATTATCTGTTTGGTCTATCAAATCTTGCTCGTAAGACAGCAATTAAATATTATTTCCTTTTTTTTTTTTTTTTTTTTTTTTTGAATGAACAGTTCAGTAAAAACTACCCTCTGTAAGTCAACAGCCACCTTATCATACATGAGGTCAAAATGTCAAAATGAGATTTAAGAGTGAGAGACATCATGAAAAATCTGTTGGTAAATATGGCAGATTCCAAGGATGTAACAGCACATCCTTGGATTTTTTGGCTGAATCCTTCTTGGGCTAATTTACCTTTTCAACTTGCTAAGCTTTTCTAAGGCTTTATTCTTTTTTTTTTTCTAACACATTCTGATCTGTGTGTTGCAATTTGTGATGACAGCATTACTATCACTGTGCATTTGTATAACGCGTATTCTGATGGGACTTTCATCAGGTTTGAAATTGTGCTGCTTCTATGGTCTTAAGTAGAACCACATGGAATCACAGAATCTCAGGGTTGAAAGAGACCTCAAGAGATCACAGAGTGCAACTCCCTAGATAAACCTTAATTAGAAAAGCTTTTTTAAAAAATGAACTGACATTCATATTAGTTGATGGGGGAGGCATTAGCAGGCAGAGATCTATGTCTGGGTCTTCCCTGGGCTGAAATAAAAGGTAGTGTTCTCCGTAATGCACTTCAGATCCAGTAAGCAGACAGAACCAATTGTTTTCAGTACACTGCCTGATGCGATGGATTCGGGGAGAGTGGGTGCTGTCTCTGCTGCTGGGGAGGGAAGTTGGCACTGTCTGTGGGATGTATGTGGGGAACTGTGGATTTTTTTTTTTTCTTAACAGCTTTCTTACGCCAGCTCTTTTATGGTCATAGGAATAATATAAGCTGGAAAGGATCCCTGAACGTCATCTGATCTAAACTCTGCTCAAACTGAGTGACTGAGACAGAAGGTGCACATACAGCGTGTGTAGGGCTTGGCTTGCTCATGTCTGAAATTGGAATTGAGGTGCTGCTTCTCTGGGGGATTCAGAAATAACAACAATGTGCAGAAGGTTCTGCTTGCAGTCGGTGAGCAGGAGGCTATGCTGCTGAGTCTGGGCTTTCTCTGAGCAGGCTGGCTCTGCTGCTGCCATTAAGCCCAGGGCTGCTGCAGAGTGCTTGCCTTGTGTAGGAAACAGTGGCCACCTCGCCTTGGCTCTGTTTTTCAGATCTGTCCTACTGCATTTGTTCCGTGCAGGCTGTCATGCAGGTATACTTGCTGTATGGTGTTGTCTGATCGGAAGACAATCACCTGCTTTTTCTAAATTGGACTCGTAAGACTAAGTGAGGAAATAACCTCCCCAAATTCAGGAAACGTTTTTGTTTTCAGTTGTGATGTAACATGTTTTTTTTACTTACCTATCTGTTTGATTTGATCCCTATTTTTTCTAAACGAAAGATTTGTTGTTTTCCTCCTAATTGTGTGTTGTACAGTCACCTTTTAGCTGATTAAGAAAACCTCCTGTAATATCTGTGTTAAACAGGAGATCCTATGTAGAAAAAATCTGTGGCTTTGTAATTTCAGTATATCTCAGTGGACATTTTAAAAATCCTCTTCATGCACGTTATTTGTGTTTCTGATATCCTCAGCTGTTGTACCCTTTGTCTTTGGGTGTTAAATAGGGATAAACCCCAGGTTCTGCTCTCGCTCAATTATTATCTTGCCTTGCTGATAAATGATTAATGTAATCCACTTACAAGATTGCCATGACATCATTCAGATTTTGGCATGCTTAATTTCATTTCATAAGAATGTTTTGATGAGCAAATCCTAAAGTCCTTGACGGGTTCTTCCTGCAGGAAGGTGCTTGGGCTGCGAGCAGAGAGGGAGGGGTGGCTGAGCTGCCTGCCTGCCTTTGGAGCTGGGAGAGGGCTGCTCTGTGCCTGGTGGTGGTGGTTCTGATCAGCTTCAGCATCTAGGCTTTCTAGATGCCAGCCGTTTTGCCATGACCTTATGTCCGGTCTGACAGTGTCTGGGTGATTTAGGCTTTGTTTGAAATCTCACATCAGTGTGTGGTTCTCACTTGTTGCAGAGTGCAACCTCTTTGGGCCATGCTGGCTCTAGGTCCAATTTTATCTGTAGGTGAAAGTGATTTGCGAGTTCACTCTTCCTTCCTCACTGGAAGGAAACACTCAAGCAGTTAATTAGCTTAACACACATTTGGGTGATTTTTTTATTTCTTTATTTAAGAAAACTGTAAAGGTTGAATGATAGTATTTTAAGTTAGGCCAAACTGGCTTTGAATGTAAATGTAGATGTAATTAAGACTATAGAAGACACATCTGTCTTCAGTAGACGCACATCTGTGTATCAGCAGTTAGACACAGTACCTCAGTGTGCAATTCATCAAAATGTTCTGGATACAAGTACAACTACTTCATTGAAAATAACTATTATTTCTAGTTAACTACTGATCTCATTATTTTGGTCAGTAGTTTGCAGCCAAGATATGTCTTGAACAAAATTTTTGGCTGAAGAAGAAAAGCGAGCAGATCTTCCTAAAAATAATTGTGGAATATACTGTCTGCCTGTATCAGTACTCATTTTAGATTGGAGAGTCACACTTATGTATGCGGTGCCTCTGAGGTACTTCAGTCCTGTTTTCTGGTGCATTGGTGGTGAGACTGCAGATGTTTCTGAAACCTGGTTCTTAAGTTCTTAATAATCTTAATAGTTGAGGGACTTCTCTAATGAGAACTATGGGTGATAGGTGGAAGGTTGGGCTGGATGATCTTGTAGGTCTTTTCCAGTGAAAAGGTTGGTGATTCTATGATCCCGTGATAGCCTTGAAGGAGTAAATAACAGAATATTTATCAGAGGAGATCTGTCTAAGCATAGTAGGAAGAACTGTCCCTTTATGGTGGATAGAAGCACTTTGAACTGAATGGCAATGTGTAAAAGCTACATATTAAAAGATTATGGAAGCACTGAAGAGCATGTACTGTTCTTTTGAAGGTGTCTTACATCTGGAATCATAGGGAAGGAGTTCAAGGGTTATGATAAGGAATTTTTGTGATATGAGAAAGATTTTTTTCAGTCTGTTGGAGGTTAAATGGATAGTAAGATGAAAGTGCACTAAAAAAACTGTTATTATTTTGTATTTATAATGTTTTGTGTCTCTGCTACTAAGGCTTGGAGCATTAAAAAAACCAAACAGATACTCCCCTGAAAGATTGAGCTCCTGCAGCTGGATGCAATTCTGCTGTCTCTTTGCACACCCCACCTATTGAGGTCTTTGTGTTTCTCTGATCCATGATGGAAATCTTCCTGCTTTAAGGCTTTTTACAATATCTGAAATTGTTGTTATGGTGTAGGATCACACAAGCCACAGTTACTGCTTTTCTGGGTTGGCTTTGTAGCTGTAGTAGGATGCTGAACAGTGGGCACACTGAATAATCCAGGTAAAACTCAGTGTTTTAGAGGATTCAAGTCAGTATTCAGCAATGCCCAAGTCTGTGTGTGAATTTCAGGGCAAAGAGAAGACACGTTTGTAAACAGGTTGTCCAACTCAGGTCTTCCAAATCTCTTAGAGGTAACATGCTGTCAAGTTGTTTGTGGCTGTTTATAAGTAGTTTGAAACACTGGTGGGTTTGAATAAAGGGACTGTGCTTGTATTGAATGGTCTCCATGCACAACAGCAATTTATGACTGCAGCTTCATTGGAAGCTGGCAGGAAGTCCAGTTGCACAAGGGTTTTCTACTGGTGTCACCAACTGAGCATCCAGGCCTCATCATGCAGAGCAAACAGGGTCAGGTTTTGTGGTCTGTCTAGCTGGAGAGCTTGAAAGGTGGGGTGGAAAGTAATGCAGTGTGAGGATAAGGGAAAGAATAGGGTGAAGGGAGAGCTATGGTTAATTTTATTTTTCCCAAGAGGAGAAATTGGGGTGCTGAAAATGCAGAGAAGCGTAAGTAGTCAGCCATGTGTTCATTCCCTTTCAGAGGAGCTTGTGTCAGCTTAATGGCAGAGAGGTTATTTAGAAAAAACAGTGTGAAACAGCATGTAATTCTGTCTTCACCATGCTAAAATGTGCTGTGATATGGTTTTGTAAATGGTTCCATAATCAACACCAAATTTTGCCATTATTATTGATTAAGTAATTGGAGTAGTGATTATGGTAAGGTAAGTAATTACACATGATTTTCAATGCTGACATCTGTAGTTGCTCTTTAACATTTACATTGTATTTGGAGGAGGAAATGGGGAAATGATAGTGTGTAATTGCAGCATCAATCTGATATATTTTGATGATGCAGTATGTCAGTGAGTTGAGTTTTCTCATATTTGCAGCAATGTTTGCAAATACTAAATACATAAAGGGGACTGGGCAAACAGTATAGAAAGTACCTGTTCTTGTATTTTATATATTCAAATTTTTGTAGTTTCTGAAGTCTGTTTTTTTTTTTGTTGTTTTGTTTTTTTTTTCAAAGTCCTTTAAGGACAGCCTAAGATCCCATGGCCACAGCCATTAAAGAGAATAATCATGGAGAGTTGTTTTTTTTTTTTTTTTTTGTCAAGAAGGGGAAATATCCCTTAAAATCACCATCATTTTTCTATTTTGCAAGGAGTAAGTCTGCTATTTTAAGTCTTTTCTTTACAGAAAATGGATGGATTACCTGTTAAAGTTCAAGGATGCATATCTGGAACACATTTTTGTTGAGGAGACTAAAACCTGAGAATTTTAGTCTTCTAATGTGTTGCTCATTAGCTAAAAGTGTTGCTGTGTGGCGTGCTTTCCTCACAGACAGTGGTTTCTGAATTCTCCTGTTAATGGTTCCCAGATCTTTTCTTACTGATGTTCGTAGTTCACCAAGCACTGACACAGAACTGATGAGATTTTTGACACCGTTGCTTGTGAGGAAGCATTTGAATGCCAGAAGGAAGACTGCAGAGAAGATATACTGATTTCACCTTGCTTTTTATGAGATGGCAGCAGTATTGTTTCCTGTTTTGTTTAGGGACTTGGTAGAAATGCTTTTGTTTGGGTTTCCAGGATTATCTTTAACATTGGTTCCTTCAGTCTCAGACACTTGAGAGGAAAGCTTCCTGTGTGCTTGTTACGATTTTATTTTCCTGTCTTCAAGTATTACATGTGAATATGGAATTCTGTCTTACAAAGCATGATAGCATTGTCATCTTTCAGATTCACCTACCCATGGGTCATCCTTGTGGCAAGGTGTATAAGGTGGTCTCACAGATGCATTTCATACTGTGGCTGGTGTACCTGTTCATGCTTTGTTGTAGGTACTGTGTATTTTAAGCGTGTTTGGATTGTATGTGGTGGGGATTTAATCTTCTTTTTTTTTTTTAATGATTCTCATGCATCAATGTCTGGCTTGTAAGTTATGTTGTAATTATGACCTCTTGTTCCTTTTTACCCAAAGGAAGCTGAATTTCCCGCTTAATAAATGAAGCTCCATTCATGAGTTCCCAGTGAATGTGACAAATTCCACAATAAAAAACAGTGATATAACGGTGGATTGTATCTGCAGTGGTTCACGGTTAGGAGGCACTGCTTTGAGCAGGGTCTGCTGAACCTGTGGAGGAGACATGGAGTGTGTGAGTTCATGTGTCTGGATGTGCATTTCATCTGGAAGCATTTGTTTCAGAAAAAAACAACAACCTTTATCTCCTGGCAGTTGTTGAAGAATTATGGCCAGTATTAATGGGTAAACCTTGGAGTATAAAAATTGACAGGTGCTCCACTATTTTGACAGGAACTGCTTCACTGTCCACAGTTAGAAGCCCAATGTATCTAAATAAATCTGTCTTCTCATGTTAAAGGCCTGGCAGCGTGTGGTTCTTTGCTGCTCTGATACAGTAGCATGGGGGATAGATCTTTCAGTTCTCTTTGCCTGAATTTTAAAGAATTTACTATCAAAGAAATCAAAGCAGTTTCATAGTTGGATTTTTTAATAACGCTGAGTGGTGTTCATCGGGATGGTAGCTATTCATTCTTACATGTTGTGTGAATAAGATGATGTTTGTTTTTTTCCTACCACAAATAAAGGTGCTCATTGACTTCCAGAAAAAGAATACTTCATTGTGAGAGATGTGGACAGAGTTTCTCTTGTTAAAAACTACATGTTAAGTACTTGGCACCTTTGTATGTTTGGTTGGCAAAGGAAATTCCTCTGTTGTTGCGGCTGTGCACTGTTTTGTACAAGATTTTTGCACTGATTGTGCACTGATTTGTACAAGAATTTGTGCTTTTATTGATTCATTAAGGGCAGGTGAGATGTATTCCTGGATTGCAGAAACAAGCTTTGTCTTTTTTTTGTTTTTTTTGTAAACCTTTATAAACTATCAAGAAAATAATGACACTAATTTTGAGCAGAAATTGAGTTATTAGTCTTCCTCTGAAAATCACATTTAGTTTTAATACAAGTAAAATAATTTTTTATTTTCTTTGAAATGAAATGCATCAGAAGTCCAGGTATAGTGGTTTCCAATGGCCATTGTGAGAAAAATAGCTACTTCTGCTAAATTTTGACCTAAGGGAGACAGCACAGAGTGCAGGGAGAGATGCTTGGGGGAGTGTTAGAATCTTAGTAGCAAGTTTCCAGTCTTGGAGCATAACTTTCCATTAAAAGTTCGGGATTAAAATATAAAAAGAAGATCTACTTGACTGCTGTATTACCAGCATCTGCCATTGATGTCATGAGCTGACGTAATGAAATGGGAGGCATTACTTTCAAGAGCAGCCCTTGTACATAACAGAACTTTTCTTCTGTTCTGAAATGATAGAGTTCTGAAATAATAGAGTGATTGCAAGGCATTTTGATCTACTTAGCTATTTTGGTCATCTTGCGTCCTTGTAGGTCGTTCATGCAATACTGTTGTATTTCTGGAGATCCTCATTGCCTTAGTTCTATCTTAAAATCTGTCATTGTGACAAATGCTCATTATTAATTGAAGAGTGATTATCATTATTTCTGTCAATGTGGCTGTCTGATTAATCATGCTGAATTTCATGATGATCTTTGTAATACACCTCCATTTACACATTTTACCCATCACCTTTAAACCCTCAGCAGGCGGGGTGAGCAGTGTGACCAATTAAGCCATCACAATCTGTACTTGTCCAGACAGTAATCAGACATCAGGCCTGACTGCTGGATGATAAGAGTTGCAAATTGCAAATGGTATTATTGCAGCTGTTTAGAGCTGGTATTGTGGCTTCAGTACTACTCAGAATTGAGGAAATTATTTTGAACTATCTCATTGAATTGACTAATTTTCTGAATGTGCTAAGAATGGAACTGCTTATTTTTTTTCTTATGAGCATTTCATGACTTAACAGATCTGAAGTTCCATTCCTTCCTCCCTCAACTTTTAAAATTCATTTTTTAACCGAAGAAGAACCTTAGCTTTGAGTCAGAACTGAGAAAGTACAATCTCATGCAACAGGATGGAGCAGACTCTGTTACATTTGGAGATCTTTAGGATTTATCCTGCTTTTTAAAGCTCTGTGAAACTTTCGCAGACGTTTGGGACTGAAGAACAGTGAAGTGGTGTGGAGAAGATAGCATGGTCTTAGTTGCCATGTACTGTGTGTGCACTGCTCGCTCTGTTGAGGTGACTCCAAAGACTGTTTTTTGATGGTGTCTGATGTGGAAGCCTGCTTGCTGAAACAGAGAAATTACATGCTCTGATGGTGGTGTGCCTGTCTCCTGTGCTTCATGGTGGCTGTGCTTCTTTTGCCTCTTGTTAGTAGCTGGAGGCATTCAAAGACGCAATGCAGCTTCGTGGCTTGAAGTTCAGCAGCAACATCCTGGAAGTCTCCAAGTCTGAGCGCATTAAGCTCTGTGTGCAGAACACAAGACAGAAATAGTAATTTTTTCCTGTGTGAATTTGAATTCTGACTGGAAGATGAGCCAGGAAACTGTCAACATTTGTTTTTGTTCTTTAAATCTGATAAATGCTGTTATTGTTGCTGGTTTGCAACCCAGATTAGGAATTGTCGAGACACTGGGGGGAGGTGCATTTGCAGTTTTATGTTGAATGGACAGGCAGCTCAGGTCTAGAGTTTGTGACTTTTGGGAACCTACAAGATTTAAAGTAATGTTAACGTTGTCTTTTTAATGAATAGAAAACATGTAATTACAAGACAACTGCCTGATGCCCAGAGCTTTTTCTTAAAGAATTCATAGTCTTTTGTGACTTGGCTAAATCCACTGAAACTTTCGTAAAGACTTAACTTCTGTGTGCATTGTGTGCCAAGTGCTACAAATGTCTGGAAGTTGGCAATAGAAGACATTTCTAAACGTCCTTCTACATGTTTGTTTCTATGTGGAATGACCAAAAAGATTAAAGTGCTGCTTTGTTGTTGGGGAGTAAGGGCAGAAATAATGAATTGATAATCCTCTCTACATGTAGGAGATTACCTTTTCTGTATCAAGCAGCTCTTAGTATATTTTGATAGTTATGATCGTGTTGCAGGCTTACATTTCCACTAATTGCTCCTGGAAGCGTCCCTTAGAGGAACACATTACACTGCCATTTTCAGAGCAATGAGTAGACTGGCAGAGGGTAACATTAAGAAGTCCTGAACAGCAGCTAAGGCTATTTTGAACAATGACATCCAAATCTCTGAGATGAAAATTAAAGAAAGTGAAAGGTACTATCAACAACATTCTTTCTGAGTTTAACTGTTGCTTCCTTAAGTGGGATTTTCTTCCTGAATATCCCAGGATTACACATCCTCTGGAATTTGGAACAGATATGTCAGTAGGAAATAGCATCTGAGGGTCTGATCTGTTTCTAGGGTAACTAGCCAACCCAGACAGAGACTTTCAATTGAATTTAGAAAAAGCAATAATTCTAATGAGGAAAGACAGTTGATTTACATCTTTGTATTTTGCTGTAATCATGAGAGTGGTGCAAAGCTATATTCAATTTTGTGGAGTTTACATATATTTAGAATCATCTGTATGTCTATGCTTAGTATTTAATCCACAAGTTTGTTACTGTCAGAAGGCTTAGTTCGGGACTAAATGGAGATGTCATTGTGGCTTTGTGAACATCCCTAAAGGACATATGTGTACTTTGTTTGGAAGCTATTCTGAAAGCAGGTTTCCACATTGCCCTTTTGGTACTGCTCTCAAACAAAATCTGTTCAAGTAACTCTTTCTTCCTGTTGAAAACCATATACCACACTCTTTTCATTCTTGCTTGAGTTTAAAAACTCTTTTAAATTCAAAATGGCTCGGTTGATGAGAAGCATTTTCAACTCAGTATTTGCATAGGTGTAGCTAAGAACAAGATGCTGCCTGTATCCATGGATGGCCTGTGGTTAATGTTGTATTCTAATGTTGTATTCTGATGTTGTATTTGCTTCGAGGTGCATTGGAAAATATGTTCCAGAAGATGGAATATCTCCTTGCTCAGTAGCAAGGATAGCTTTTTACAAATATGTATACCAGCTTGTAGCACAGAGAAGGGTGAATAGATCTGAAGAGGCTGTTTCCTTGATAGTATACATATCTAAGTTTTCACGCTTCAGGTACCAAAGTGACTTTATTACCGTTCTGCCTCTCTCTAATGTAGGTAGTTTTGATTCCAGTCTGGAAGGATTTGCTGTCGGTTTTTAATTTTGATAAGGAAGTTTTTCTGTAAACCAACAAACCAAACCGAACAATAACAAAAACAAAAAACCAACACACCTTAATCTCAGGAGCTAGTCAGCTGGCACTCTATGCAGCTTTAAGGCAATTTTGCTATTATTGAGGATTTGTTGTTGTTGTTGTTGTTTTTGCTTTTGGAATGAAAGTGGCACCATTTAGCCTTGTTTTGTGACTGTATTTTTGACTTCCCCATGGTATGATTAGGTGATTGGGAAACTGCCCATTCAAGGAATTGTCTCTTTCAGATCTGTAATTCTGTGTTTGAGAAATGCTTTTGTGCAGTTACTCCTACTGGTAATGTTTTGCTTTCTGTCACTTTGTCCCTATTTATGTTGCCAGAAAACAGCAAGGTTCAATAGACACATTGCAAAATTTAGAAAAAATCAGTTTTGGATTAAATCTGAGCAGGCCCGTAATTTATCAAATAAATGTTTGCTGAGTAACTGGACTCTGTGCAATGGGACTTTTGGTTGGTTTGGACCTTTCTGCAGAGTCCCTTATATTAAAACAGTATTCAGTGAGATTACAATATTCAGATGGAGTGTCTTCCTCGCTATGACTGGCTCATTATTGTTGGTACCCATGCTGTGTTACGTCCTCTACTGCCCAAGCATCTGTGTTCGTCAGCAAAGGTGGGCCACGTGGAACCTGATTTTTGCAGGATTTCAGAAGTTTGCCTTTCTTTTACAGCTTCAATTCTTCGTTATCCCACTTTTAATATTCTATCCACATGTCTTCCAAGAAAGCCATGAAATTAGTTAAGAAACAGAATGGAAATAATATAAAGCTGAATGCTTGGGTCATTGTGGGCCAGTTTGTGCCTGCAGGTTGGCCTACTGACTGCTGCCAAACTTGTGTTAGCCTTTCCTATAGTAGGAGGATAAACTGGGATTGCCCATTCAGCTTAAAGAAAATGCACTAACTTTGAAACTCCTAAGACTATAGAATAAATTTAAAAGTGACTAGTGGTTAAAAAGTGAAAGGTGAGAAATAAGTAACTATTTTATCACTTTAACATGTTATTTGTTCATTATCAACCTTATAAAAATCCTGTATTCCAAGACACTTAATCATAGGGATTTTTTTCACTGTAATATTATACATAGCATGTAAATCTTAACTACCGTTTGTGATTCTTTGCTACCTTTTTTGGTAAATGGTAATTGAAAATCAGCAATGTAATATATAAAATCTTAATTTATTATGCCTATGTGTTTCTGTTTGAATTGTGTCAAGTTGTATGAAAACATCAGGTGTACTTCACAGATGTGATAACCTACCCACAAAATTCACAGTTTTTTACAAATGAGTTTTTTCACAAACAGTTTTTTACAAATGAGTGAGCTCTTCAGAATGGTATTTTTTATTATCTTGGAGGAGATATAGAACATAACAGTAACCAGATTTTTGCATATTTTAAGTATTTTCTTTTAATGTTTTTCAACAGAACTTTGATCTAATTTGGAATCCCTGCAGTTGCTTGCACTTGTGCATCTACCAGTTGCTACATGGTGACAGTCAGTGGATTAAAAAAAGCAAAACTCATCTTCTTCTCAGTTGTAAATAAGCTTGCTAGACAGTTGAAGTGATTTCATGTATAACCTTTTCAGTGCTAGGAATGATACAATAAATCATCAAAACAATTGTATTAGCATGACTTATTAGGGAAGAGAGAACCGTTCAGACTTTTTAGTTTTTTAGATATGTTTTATCAAAATTTCTGGGATATTATCTTACTAAGCATATGAAAATATAGTGGACAATTTTTATGCTCGAAAGTGTGATGGTACATGGTGCATCTCTCATAAGCATTTTTTCCTCCTTTTAATAGTAAACCAGAAAAATTTCTTCATAGTTATCCTTACCATAAACTGTTATGGTGTTTTCAGCCATGTGTGCCTGATTCAGTAGGTTATGAAAGAAAACTAAGTATTGCTTTTTCAGAGCTTTACTAGGAGATAATAATTTTAACTTCATTGGCTATCAACATTGTAACTTTCTTTTGCCTCATCTTTGAGTTGTTTTCAGGTATGTGTAGACAATATAAAGCATTGTGGACAGATTAAGTACAGATTTTAATTCTTAGCTTTTATTATTCTGTTTTCTGTCCTTCCCACATGCTCCTGTTTTATGTGATTGCCCTAAACAGCAGGAAGACTCAAGGAGGTTGTGGATGCCCCATCCCTGGAAGCATTCAAGGCCAGGCTGGATGTGGCTCTGGGCAGGCTGGTGTAGTGGCTGGTGACCCTGCACATAGCAGGGGGGTTTAAACTAGTTGATCTTTGTGGTTCTTTTCAACCCAGGCCATTCTGTGGTTCTGATTCTGTGTTCAGTATTAGGACAAAATGGAGAGAAAAAGTTGTTTCTGCAGGTGTTGACTGCTGTAAACCTGAAGCACTGAAATATATGCACTTGCTATTAAGGCTTCTTTTTTTGTTAGAAGTTTGGCGCTAGTTTGTATACATAGCTTCTTTACATTCCAGAGTATTTTATCTCTTTACATTTACTAGCCTGGTTTGCTCAATTTCTTCTGCTCAGTTTCCTGTTGTTCCTTCCCAGTTGTTCAATTTCTGTCGAAAGTTAATCACTATGCATTACATTTTGGCTGGAAACACAGGGCTAAACAGTAGTCTTACTTTGTAGATATAGGTGGCAACCTGCCTTCAGAAGTACACCACCTTTTGTTACAGCTGTTACGCAGCTAAGTATGTAGCCCAGATATATCCAGTTGATGACCTGCAGGCTGCATCTGGCCCAGCACAGCCATTCATATGGCTGCTTTCTGCCCCAGGCCTTCATGGCTGGCAACTCTTCCTGCTGAGCAGGCTGGCCCAGCCCTGGATGTAATTATCACTCAGTAGCAACCAAACTTTGGTGTTCTATTAATGCTATTTGGGCTGAAATTGGGACAAGGGGAGGGTGCACTGCAGTGCTAGCTCAAGGGATAGCAAATAATTGTGTGCATTGTGATACATTGGCTAAGCACAGTCCTATGAACAGCAAAAAATATGCAGCTGTACTTTCTGCTTTGATAACGTGATGTGAGAGCAGGATTTGGGATTTCTAATAAGATCAGGTTTTTTTGATATTTGCCACTCTGTTTTAAGTTGACATAAACAAGTAACCTGCAGATTTTCAAATGGAATGTACTGAGTTGATATCAGACATTCTGCTCAATGAAAAGCTAGATCATGTCTTTTTACCAGACCTTTATAAGCCCTCTTTTACCAGAGAAAAATATCCCTTCTTTCACAGGTACGAGTTACTCATGTCACTGCTTTTTTTGGCAGTATGTATATTTTTGAGCAACTGTTTTCAAGGATGAAATTGAGGAAGAGCAGAACTTTGTCAAAGATCTCAGATGAACCCCTCGAGAACCCATAAAGAATTGCAGCCATTGCCATCAAACCAAATTGATTCTTCAGTTTCACAAAAAAATGAGGTCAAATATCCCACCAATTTTATGTTTTTGTGGTCCTCTTCGATTGAATAAAAATTACTAAAGATTTTTGAAGTTTTGTTACTTATATACATGTATTTGGAGGTCTGCTCCAAAAGTAATGTCTCCTGTTTTATTATGTTAGTTCAATATCAGTGGCAGATGATGATATTGCAGTAGAGGCCAAACTCTCCTACCATTATTTCGTTGCATTTTATTGCCACAGGACAGATGGCAGCAGAGGGGAACTGTCAGAATAGCCTCTGACGTTAAAATGCACTTGAAGCAACGGTGTGTCAATTCCTCCATGTGGAAGAAATGGCCTCCACTGAACATTCATTGATGTTTCATGAATGTTTCTGGAGACCAAACTGTGGATGTAAGCATGGTGAGGCAGTGGGTGATATGTTTCCATGATGGTGACAGTGTCACCTCCACTGATGCAGATTTTTATGAGTGCAACATGCAGGCTCTTGTTCATTGCTGACAAAAACACACAGCTTGTGGTGGTGACTGTGTTGAAAAATAGTGTTTTGTGGCTGAGAATTTGCTCAGTCGAAGAGTGTTATTGTGCTATTTGTATCTGTTGTATTTTTCATGGAAATAAGTGTGAGGCAGTACTTTCAGTGCAGCCTGTGTATATGCAGACCAAGAAGATTCCCCATGAGTGAATTCAGTGCAGCCGAGGCAAGCCAGAATTTTGGACTTCCGTGATCTAGGCAGTATGTAGCAACAGTTCACTTACTTTGTGTGCTTCAATTGCTGATTTGTGTGATTTGTTTATGTAAATATTGTGGGGAGGCACTTATAAATGAAACTGTGGCTAACAGTGGGATTTTTCACATCTATCTTTCTGATTATAATTTTAATTCAAATGCTGTATCCACTTATATTAAAGACAACATAGACCTTACTTTGCTATGATATAATATTTTCAGAGAATATAAGCTTTAGGAGATGGTTAAGTAGATTTTGTAGATGCATGTGTTCTTTGTCAGCACTGAATAGACTTACATGGAAAGTGGGTTAAAGTAAAAAGGAATCTTTTTCACTTAAAAAAAAATTGTAAATATTTGCAAAAAAGGTTTTTATTGATTTATCGTCTTGTACATTTTTAATTCTTCTTCCAGAGGAAGAATTTTTCAAGAACAGTTAATTCTTTAACAATTGATTGTTTTGGTTACATTTTTTATTTTGTGTTTCAGCATTTGTGACTGAATTCCACTTAGTGCTGCCCATTAGATTCATTTTTAACTGGGCCATAGGTTGCGTTATGTAAAACACAGGGTGGAATCTTAAGATATTGAAAGGTCTGGGCTCTAAATTATGCTGCTATTGACTGATGTACACCTGAAGCGTGTTTCTTATGTTAGGAGCTCTGACGGTTTTGTTGATTTTGGAGTACCATTGAAATTGACTTCAAATTGCACTAACAGTTATTGGAGGCACCCATGTTCTGCATCAGATTTCTACCAGATTTCTCTAAGTGAGCAGCATGTGATCTTAGAATGAGTTGTGAACTGTGAATCACTAAACGAGCACTTATCTCAGTTGTTGTTACAGTCGCACTAGGGGAGGTGTTTCTGAGGAAGTTAGTGAGATAAAAGCAAGCACATACCAGTAGCTCAGTGCTGAAATGGAAAGCTACAGGGATATGGGAACTGTGGGAATTGTTTCTGCCACAGATGCATTCAGGATACTGAAAATAGCTGTGGTAAAGAGAAGGCATGCGATCTGTGCGTGAATTGACAGGATATAAATAATCAGCTTCCACTGAAACAGCACAAAGTCAGACTAGGTCTTGGAGATACTTTACTAATAGTAAGGATATTGGAACACTCAAGCCTGACCAGCTAATTGTGGATGCCTTTGAAAATCGGTAAATGCTTTGAAATACTGGAAATGTCATTGATGCTGACTTCAGGAACAGGTACCTTGCTATGGCTGTACCAAGAACCATCTCAGTATGCAACTCTGTGATTTTAGAGTTTTTGATGTGCTACCATGTGACTGTTTGATTTGAGATTTTTTTAGTCACAGGGTTAGAATACAATGAGGTGGAGGAGGTCATAAGCACCACCAAGCTCCCCCTTTTTTTTTGTAGCGTGATATTGTAAAACGAAAATGAATTTTCTTGAGCTTCCCTTTTCCCTTTGTATCCAAGCTGTACCCTTGATGGTTGATTTCAGCCAGAATTAGAGGAAGAGTTTTGAAAATAAATCAATTTGCATTTTATGACATTAATGATCAGATAAGGAGAAGATGCGCTGATTTTTCTTCACAGAGATTCAAAGGAGCTGAACGGACCTGTGCAGAACTTGTCAGTAGCCAGTTGACCGAGCAGGTTGATCTATTGAAGAACCATTCCTTCTGTAGCTCTGGACTCATTATAGATTGTTCTGGTTTTTGTCTGATGAGATTTTTCAAGTGTTAGAATTAACTTTGTTCTGATAATAATAGAAGGTTCTTCTCAAACCCATAGAAATGAGGGCGTTTTCTGAGTTGTCTGAGTACCAAGGTTGCTTTAATTTAAGAAGAATTGATTTAAGAATTAATTTAAGAACCTCTTTCTTTGCAGAAGGAATGTCTTCATCCTATGCTCATATCTATTATTGTAGTATTGTGTTTATAACTCTCGATTTCTTCCATTATTTTTTCATTTGCACTAATTAAATTTCAGCTGTAATCTGTAGCAGGCACCATAGGAATCATGCATGTGTTTGGGAGAAGACCAGTTATCTTGTCAGAATTGTAGTTGATGATTTCCAATACATAGTTCAGATGCTGATATCTTACAGCATGTACCCAGGAGGGTTCTGGAAAGGATGCTTGTGTACTGTGCATGATTTTAAGTGAGGGCTGTAAATTCAGGGTAATGAGTATTTATTTGCTAGTGCTTTAAATCTGTTAGTTTGTATTCTGTTCTAACATTTGTTAGGATTTGTAATACATCTAAGTGTACTGTTTATACAGGTATTCAAGGTAGAGTGAAAGAAGTCTAGATTTTATGCTTTTCAGGTAGCTTTGAAATTCCAGAAATCTCAGGTTGGCTGTGCCTCCCTCTCAGAGGAAATGAAGAAAATTGGAGGAGGTCCATTTGGTGTAAAATACTTACATATCTCTAAGTAACTGAGAACAGAAGTATAATTTGGTTCATGTCACAAATAGAACAGTAGGCCTAAGAAAACACAAATGGAAACTGCTTATGCAGTGGAAAGAGTGAACTGCATTACACTGGGTACTATTTTCCACGTGTGATCTGAAAATCCATTCTGCTCAGATTCTTCTCCTTTGTCTCTGTACAATTACAGAAGGCCTCAGTATGAATGAATAAGCAGCATAATTACGTTAGCTCAGCATTTTTCAGTGTTCAAATTGTACCATAGCACATTTTGTTGACCAGAATGGCCTAAAGTTCTAGAGCTTTCAGAGGGAACTGTATAGTTAGTGTAGCATAGTATAGCACACTTAAATTTATGAAAGTGTTTCCAACTGGAATTGTACGAAAGACAAGAAGCAGTACAAAAACAAGACAATAATAAAATAAGAGAGATGAGTGAAATAAAAACAAATTAATTTTGAAAGTAAGTAACCATGAATTATTCTGTACAGTAGTTTTCCATGTTCTTTTTGTTTGTTTCTCTCTTTCTTTCATTTTGGGTAGTTACGAATTACACAAAAGTAATTTGTACTGTAAGTATGCCAGAAATCACGTTTTAATCTGGAAGGATTTTCATGATCCTTTGCTGTCATCTATGAAAGACTGTGCAGATTTGGGGAAGGTTGTCTTCAGTTTGTGATAGGCAAATGTTATATACATCCTCAGAAGAAAGTGCAATTCTGAGAACTAGTCTTATTTGCCTAACTCTTATCCCTAGAAAAATCTTGGAGGCCTGTTGGAATGCATTTCTGAGTGTGTGGTAGAGAATGCAGTGTGATTGGTAGCTGGCACAAGGGTTGATAAAGGCTACCCACCTGATTATTTAATGTGATAAAATGAGTACGGAAGAGCAGTGGATGTTAATTATCTTGACTCTTGTTTTGTCACAACAGTATTCTTTTATCCAGTTTGGATGTTGCTGTATGGGAAATAGAAAAGCAGTTGGGCACTGGACAGGCCCCCTGGGACGCTTATTATGGCACCAAGATGCTGAGGTTTAAATGGTTGAACAGTGCTCTCGGACATAGGATTTGATTTTTGGGGTGGTCTTGTGTGGGGAATTGGATGTGATAATTCTTATGAGTCCCTTACTACTCGGGATATTCTGTGATTGTATGACATCCAGAAGGGTAAAGAACAATTGATTGCTGGTTGAGCTTAAAGTTCGTTGTTAAGGGTCATGTGCTGCCTGGAGTCCAAAATCCTGAGACATATCACAGAAGTGTGTTGTGGCGCATGTTGTGTTCAGCGTCTTTCTCAGTGACTCACAGAGGAGGATAAAAGGCTCATCAGTTTTGCAAATTACATTATACTGAGAAGACGAGTTAATCTGTGGTTGTTCAGAGGAATCTAACCAGGCAGGATAGCTGAACAGGGACCTGATGAAAATTAAAAAGAGCAGAGACTGAGACCTGCCCCTGTCAGTCTCTGGCAGCAGTACAGGGTTGGGCAGAAGGGTCCTGGAAGCAGCTCTGCAGAGATCATTAACTGCCCAAAGATGGCTTGGTGAGTTGACCTTGGCTGGATGTTGCATACACACCCAGCTGCTATTGCAGCCTTTCCTCCAACAGGATGAGAAAGAAAATAAAAAAGCTTATGGGTTCTGAAAAGGAACATGGAAATGGCTTACCAGTTATTGTCACACTAAAAGCAGACTTTGCTTGGAGAGGATGTTTAACTTCTTTTGCCAATTAAAAATAGAGTTGAATTGTGAGAAGCAAAGACAAAGCTAAAACACTTCAACTGCTTCTTTTTGAGATCAACTTTGTGACTTCATTCCTGCCTCCCCCCCTCCAGGGGGAGCACAAGTGGGATGGGCAACTGCGGTGCTCTGCCAGTTCATCCCTCTATCCTGCTCCTCCTCCCCTACCTGAAGCCTGGTATCCCTCATATGGGAATACCATCCATCAGGAGCAGACTGGATGCTTTGCAGGCCAATTGGTGCCAGCAGCATGCTCCTGCGGGGACTCTCCATGGGCTGTACCTCCTTCAGGTTTCATCCGCTGTGGGCTCCTCCATGGCTGCACAAGAAGATCTGCTCTGCATGTTGATTATGAGCTGCAGGGAACCAGCCTGTTCCTTCATGGGCCTCTCCTGGGCTGCAGGGAACATACTTTAAAAGCAAGAGGATGGCAAAACTTGGTGAGAAATACCCTGCTACAATTTATTTTTGTTTTTCACAAAAAGTTCCTGATGTTTTGGGTAATCCCTTGCATAAAATCTTGGAGCTTTCAGAACAACTAAACTTGAAACTTTTTTTGTTCCTTCCGCCAGAAACCCAAGTTTGAGAGCTGTTGCGTAACCAGCTTATTTCCTGACTGAATTTAAGCCTCTTCATCCTTTTACAAAGACCAGTCTTCAGTTTTAAAAAATGCATGTATTTCTTTTAATTCAAGTTCTCAGTTTCTCTTTTTGTTAAAATCAAGTGTAGGTCTTCTAGAATCTTTTGTAAGACTTGAAAGCTTGTCCTAATTATTCTTGTAAATTACTTCAGTACCTGTACCAACTTGTGACCTGTTAATTGTTTCTGACTATGAGATTCCTGCTGAGGTCTGAATGAGATCTTACGTTTTTGCTTGTGAATTTGGTGTGCTGCTTAAATTCTGATCTTTATTCGTGAGAGTTTTGAAGAGAAGCAGTTCTGGGCTCCACAGAATGAGGCCGTTGTATTGAGTACCTGTGACTTTCCCTTTGAAAGATCTGTGAAGGAGCTGTCCAAAGAAGGGAGTGCCCTCTCAGTCTAGGAAGATGTGTTTATACAACACAATTTGATATTTTATTGATCTAAATGATGTCTTTGCCTTGATTATCTTGGTTGTAGAGGTCTGTGTTGTTTCCAGCTTTAATTCTTTGGTTTTTATTAATTAATTGTTTAATTAATTTGTCTTCTCTTTGCACTCAGTGACATTATCTGAAGTTCAAACTTCGATCTTCAAGGTTGTTCTTTTTTCCCCACACTGAACAAGTACATGAAGTCATACAGCAAAACGGCAAAATAATGTTTACATTAAAATGTTTCTGAAGTTAGAGACAGGGAGGAGAAAGAAAAATATAGGCAATGTTTTTCACAGTGCTACATTTAAATTGCTCCATGTTATAAGTATTTCAGACTAAAATCCTGGTATTTAAGTATCCAGTCTTCCCAGGAAACACTGGAAATGTGTATTGTCAAGCTGTACTTAAAATGAACTGAAACAACTTACTTGCCTTGTGTAGTTCTAAATCCTGTGCAGGTTAATCACACATTGGACTTTGGAACTAATGGGAGGATTAGATGAACAGGTCCTTTTCTGCATTCTCTGGTCCTTTTGAATTTGCTTGTCTTGTAGCACAGACTTAGGAGTCCACCTGCAGGAATGCTGGAGCTGGAGTTTGTCAGACTGAGGTTACTTTGTCACTCCAGTGGTTCTGAGGGTAGTGTTTGGGAATTGTGAGTAAACAGCCTTGACCTTGTAAGCTTTCTCCACGTAGCATGATTGTTTGTCTATATTGCCATTCTGTAAGCTCTCCTTATTCAACCTACTAGTATGCTTGCAACTTTTGATCCCAGCTAGTTAAAATATAAGCTGTTTTCTGTATCTCCATATGCATTCAGGTCTGGGGATGTTTGCTGGGAGAGCAAGTATGCAGATGACAACCTGCTGTTCACATCTTGTGTAGATGCATCAATTAATACAGTTCACAAAGCTTGCTTTGTGGAATAGCAGTCTGTCTTTGAGGAAAAAAATTTAGTTCAAGTTTGTACGCTGCCTGTTATGATTTCGCTGAAGTCCAATCCATTTGGATTACCTAGTTAGCTGAGATGGTAGGATTGATATCTGTGATTTCTACTAGGAAAGAAAGATCTGATCCTTTTTTTTTTTCCAGGAACAAACCCTTTTAAGCTTCCCTCCCCGTCTGTACTAGGAATTAGAAAATAAATTACTTTAAACAGGCGACATTAATCCCTGGTAAAATTCAACAAATTTAATTTGGACCATTATTTTTATGCCAGTGTGTCAATGAGATTATAGGTTTTACGTTTCTCTACATTTCTTGATAGTTTGAAAGGTATCGTTGCTAATGCAGAACTTATGTTCAGAAAGCGTGTCACCCTCCCTTCTGTCCTTGTCACCCCACTGTTGAGTTGAGTTTGGTTAATAAAGAACTGTTATTAAATACTTCCAAAGAAGAACTTTATATTTTTCTGCCATTGTCTGAAGCAGTTATTTTAAGGAAAAATTACAGAAATTTTAAATATTTTGGAGGAAGTAGGAAAGGTTGTGTGACCACATTTACAGCTCATGCTGAAGGCACTGACAGTTTTTCCTGTGAACTGGTTTTGGGATTAGATAGACAACATACGTGGATTAAGAGGATCAGTCTGTGACTTGGCCTGTGAAGAGAATCTGGGTCTGCCCTGCGGTAGTGCTGTGAAAATGTTACATTGCTCTCTGCCTTTAAAAGCATTTCTCATAATATGTAAAGACATTTACAAGGGAACTTCTGACCTCTTCATGATGCCAACTTGCTTCAGTGAGTCTACAGCAAGTAGGACTGCCCAAGTCATTCCAAACACTGTAAACTGAGAAAATCTGTAGTTTTACTGAAAAAACGTAACATCAATTTCAAAGAAAAAGACATACTGCTTCAGCTTGCTGCTATCTACCTAATACTTAGAAGACTTTAAATCTTGTACCTTGAAGAGTAACTCGGCACACTGTAATGTTTCTTTGCTGTGTTACAAGCACACCTGACTTTAAATGCTGTTCAGTTTGATTTAAAGGAAACAAAATAATTATTCTTCAAGTCCTGCATCTCCATAAAGGTGTGCAGAGAGTTTGGTGGTATGTTTTACAGTTAAATTTACAATCCTTATTTATTGGTATTTAAATCTGTCTGCTGCAGTAAGCCTGTTTTAACTTGCAGTGAAACATTTACATCATATATAATTAATACGCTTCAGATACGTTTGATTTAATTAGTGTTGTTGCATGTCCTTATGTACCAACTATACATCTATTGTAAATTCTCCTAGATTATTATCTTCAAAAGATGTGTGTTCCAGAGTGACGCTGTTTTTGTATTTTTAAACTGCATGTTTAAGGAGACTGGGCTTGTTTTAGGTTTTTATTTTTGTCACTACTACAAAAATAAAATAGGTGAAAGAGATGGGTTGTGGCTGTTCCCTCTGCTTATAGATGTTGTGTTTTCTTTTTTTTTTTTTTTTTCTTCCTTTCCACTGTATTTCACATTACCAGTGCTGTATCCAACATTTTGGGATTAGCTGATAGAAATTTACATTTTCTGAATTCACTGCAAATATTCTTTGATAATTTTCAGTGCAGTCTAAAAATGTTTTTGTACTGTGCTATTTGCTTGTTACAGACATGCAAACTGAAGGAGAGATTTTATATGACTTGCCCTCTATCAAGAAGGGATTAGGTAGAAATGAAGAATTTCTGGTTGGTACATCATTGGAGTATCTATTTCTGTCTCAATTAAAAAAAAAAATCAAACTGTTAAAAACTTGCAGGAATGGCACCACAGAAATTGATTAAGCATTCAAGCTATCTAGTGCTTTGTTAGGTTTAGTGGAGAAGATTTGACTTCTACAGTGTTTCATCAAAAACACTTTTCTTGTGGTGATTGGCAGAAATACTTGTGAATACTATTTTTATTTAATAGTATTTTAACTTGTAGGTACAGTGGTCAGAGTGATTTTGATTTAGCTTGATAGGATTATAGTGCATTGCTTGCATATTGGCTTTATAGAGCAGGTTGTGTTTTGTGTCTAGTTTAATACTACACTGTTAGAGTAAATATATCATGCCAGACTCGACAGCTCAACGGAACTGAGGCAGATGCTGCTGCTCATGACTCATCTTGGTTGTTTTCCATGCCTGCACAGCAGAGTTGAAGCTCAGAGAGAACGCCAGTGCTTGTTTCACAAGGACAGTGTAGTTTGGGTTCTTATATTCCCCAGGGCTTGTGGAAATTAACTCCTGTGATGGTCTGGGAGTAACTGAGGCAGGGTATTTTGGGACTTTCCTCTTCTTTATTGTCTCTCTATTCTGCTTGATGAGTGTGCAAGTGGAATTTTATCATGTAAACTAATGTACACATTCTGTAAGAAATATTTCCAATATTCTTTAACTGGCAAGGTTTGACGCTCCACCCTATAGGATGCAGATTGGAGACTTAGGTGATGTGAGCTATTAAAATGGTTATGGATTGATAAACATAATAATAGGAAATAGCTGGAACAAGAAAATGATGCATACAAAGTACCTGTGCTCTATGCAGTCAAATATAATGATCTACAATTTTATAATTGGGTATAATGGAGATTTCAAGGAATCGCATTATGTGATCACCGCAGTGTTACAGTTTTATAAGTACTAATGTGTAAGTCTGTTCTCCAGCACTCTGCAGTCTTAGGAATATAAACTTGATGGATAGTCCAGCATGTCGTCTTGTGGACTTGAATCCATGTGTCAGTTTATTACCATTTGTAGGTACCATTGCAAGACCGGCCTTCCTGTTTTTCTCCACCTGATTAATATTTTCTTCTTAGTTACAAGATTTCTTCTTAGGCTGCCCGAAGAGGTTGTGGATGCCCTGTACTTCAGTGTGTTTAAGACCAGGTTGAATGGTCAATCTGATCATGATATCACAATCTGATAAAGCACTTGAGCTGGCAGTTGGCAGCCCTGCCTGTGGTAGGGGTTTGAAGGGGGTTGATCCTTGAGCCTCTTCTGACCCAAGCCATTCTATGATTGCATTACTTATTTGTGATTTTGGGCTCAGTATTTCATGACTTACGTCTCCTTGTCTCTGTCAAAACTCTTGCCAGGTAAGCAACCCTCCTATAACAAATTACTTGCTCAGATTCCAGTTTTGCTACAATCATACCCAGATTTCATATCTCTGATGTTGTCATATAGGCAGTGTAGACTTCATGTAGTGTTATCAACTGGGTATCAGAGTGAGTGTGCTGATAGCCCCAAATTCTCCAATTATTACCATTGTGGAGTGTTTGGATTTGATTAACTTTGTTCAATTACTGGATATAATGATTCTGCTTCAGCCTCAGCTCCGTTTTCAGCTCATCGTGATCAGGTTCTTACTGTATGTGCTGGTGCTCTATGTGCCAGAGCAGTGGGGTAATGTATTTTCACACTTCTGCTGTGGGCTGCCATGGTCATTAGTAGAGCCTTACCTATTATGAAACCTTGTGCTCCAAAGTCACATCTCACAACTTCCTTTATGTACTATCAATTTCTTACTGAAGTCTTCCTGTTTTGTAAAATCGCACAGAATCTTATGAGTAGAAAGGGACCTCTGGAAGTCATTTACTTAGTATTAAATGAGGACCTTGGTGAAAGATCTAGATTCTCTTGATTTTCCTGCCTTAAAGAAGCCTAGAAATGTTTTAATAAGCAAGAAAAGCTTCCTGCTGTAGAATTTGTATCACTGATGTGAAATTATAGAGTTATTTATGAACCTAATTAATTCCTGCAGGAATTAATTATAACATCTTACATCATTTTGATTACATGTTTTTGTAGCCTCTCTTTAGTTCTTCAGATAAGAAGAGAAATTCTGTAACCTCCAAAATTAATCAGATCTAGGGCTCTGCTGTCTTTTAAAAGTTACAAGTGTATATTTACTTTTTTCTTTCGTTGACTTTTCTTTTGTTTTCCCTAAGACGCAATTTCAGTGTTTTCAGTATTTTTAGTTGTCTTCATAAGCTGTTTTTTCTTTTTTTTTTCTTTTTTTTTTTCTTTTTTCTTTTTTTTTTTTTTTTCCCCCA